>NC_056733.1:72363541-72511041 GCF_019279795.1 Protopterus annectens | reverse complement strand
AAATCTAAAGGTGTTACGGTGTTACTGCTGAATGCCAGGAGTCTAAACAAGAAACTCCATTACCTGCAAGCTCTCCTCGAACTGCAGGATACAGTTGTCTGTGCATTTACTAAGACATTTTTTTAAAAAAAATGAGAGAACCCCAGCAGTGCAGGACTATAATGCCTTCCACCCATTTAGACAAGCTACTGCACAAGAAGGGACAAAAGGCGGAGGTGTTTCAGTTTACATTAAAGAAGAGAAAAAAAAAAAAAAAAACACCTCAAGGCTGGACAAACAATATGGTGACCTTTAGCTTCTCTATATCCAAATTACCATAGTGCAATACCTAAATACATAAAAACTCTCTCATCAATCTAAACAAGCAACAGGGGGGTAATCAAGACTACCAAAGGCAAATTTGAAGTATGAACAGGGAAAGGACAATCACAAGGTATTCTTCAGCCAAGTCCACAACCTCTAAGGCTATACACAGCAATGACAGCAAAACTAAATGTAAATGGAGCAAACTATACTGAGCCAGAAGATGTAGCAAATCTACTGTCTGACAAATTTAGCTCCAGTTTTACCCCACCCCAGCAACCTGTCAGGAAATACTCTCAGCCATAACTCCAGCTATCACTAGGGAACAGGTCCTAAATGCATTCGTCAGTGTTGGGAACCCTGTATTGCTGGGCCTTGATAATATCCCAGGGTGCCACCTTAACAGAACAAAACATAACCTATCAGGATCACTAGAATCACTATTTAACCATAACCTCCAGACAAAATTCCTGCCAAGTGAATGGAGGATTGCAAATATCATTCCTCTGCATAAGAGTGGGCCATCTGCACACCCAAGTAACTATAGACCCATAGGTCTGACTAGTCTCACATGCAGCCATGGAAAGAATGATCATGGAAATGATAAACAATGGCATAGGAAACCTTCAGGCACTTTATCTAACTAGTTTGGTTTCATCAAAAAGACATTATGCCAAACCAGCCTGGTGGATGTCTTCAAGAAGGTCACCAAAGGAATGGATGAGGGCAAAACTGTGCATACTGCCTACCTTGACCTGGCCAAAGCAGTCAACAGCATATCCAACTCATGTATTGTACACAAACTCACTGAATTATTTATAACCCCCTACCATCACCCTCTGAATAGCCTGCTGGCTCAAAGATGGCGCTCAAGAAGTTAGGATAGGGGAGTCTGCCTCTCCAAAAAGGCCAGTCACTAGCAGAGTTCCTTCATGCTTGATGCTAAGGCTGTTCCTTTTTTTGGCATCTACTTCTCTGAAGACAAAGTCAACATCAAGGGCCTTTGGTTGACCAAGTTTGTAGACAACTGCAAACTAGGTGAAATTACAGAATCCCGCAAAGAGACACACACCCTCCAAGAAGGACTAACACTGCCAGGGCCATGGTCTAAAACTCAATGCCAAGAAATGCATAACAGCATCTTTTGGGAAGACTACTACCACTGGAAACTATCATATCGATAATACGTCCCTAACAGTAGACCTAGTGGTCAGAGATTTGGGATTGCATGTAGACGGTAACCTTGGCTTTGACCATCAAGTGTCTAAAGCAACAAGGAAATCATTTTATGTTGAACAACTTATAAGCAAAGATATGGCATCTAGGTCCAAAGATGGCATTGTTCCTCTGTACTTGGTCCTCCTTAGTGCAATCACTGAGTACAATGATCCTTTTTCTATGCACCTGACAGGCACATGCAACAACTGGGATATCCACTGAGATTCCTCACAAAAAGAATAAAAGTTGTAAACAGTATGTCCTACACTGACCACCTTAAAGCCCTATCCAAGCACTCTTATCTCCTACTGACTGGTGAGAAGTGATTTATGCCTGGCCTACAAAACATCCTCTTATTCCGCTCTGGACTGGGTGCACATGTACAAAAGAAATAGCATCAGAATTACCTGATCTAGGAACCTAAACCTCATCTGCAAAATAAATAGAAGGACAGAGTTGTAGAAGGACAGGTATGTGTCTTGAAGACTACCTGTTTTCTGGGACAGGCTTCCCCCATCCATGTGAAGCAGAGTTCTTCCCTAACTTAATTCAAGTGTAACTTGGAACAGTATAGGGAGTCAGATGTTTAACAGAGGCATAGATGCCAGACCAGAGGTAGACAGAGGAAGCATGTAAATGCTTGACCACCCAAACCCAAGCCTACATATACCCCTTAAAATAATCCTAGGATATCAAAACCTGTCAGATGCATTTAGGAAATATGTCTAAATTTAAAAAGGTCCCCTGGGGTCATTAGCCTAGTAATCACCTATGAACCTATTACTACCTGCTTGCTTTTGTCAGAATGACCCTGACAAGTTTTGAGAAATAACTGGGTGGTCCTACTTAGGAGGTCTGCCTCTACAAAAAGGCCAGTCACTACCTGTTACCAACCTAGTAAAACTGAGTTTATCAATTTTAGGACTCTTGGCAGTTTTATTCACCTTCTGAAGCTTTCTTTCTCAGAAGAGGACTGAGCTTTCTGTTTTTTGTTGGAGTGTTTTTAATACACTGTACAAGCAGTAAAAGAAACTCACCACTGAGCGAAGCAGCCTTGGATAAAAAGAGCTGTATACAAGAGAACAAAAACCAAGGATGCACCAACAGCTACGTAGAAATCCAAAAATTATCAGCAGACAAATCCAAAACGACAACAGCCAACGATATATTCCACTTTTTATTGACAGGAACAGAATAAAATAGTAAGCTCTTTCACATCCTATGATGCTTCTTCAGACTTCAATAACATTCAGTGAAAAGCCACTCTTTAAATACAGCTTCTTTGCACAGCTTAATCACATAACAAGCAATTACCTATTCATGTTTAAAGTGCCTGTGCCTAAAGAATTCAGTAGTACTTTAAAAGTTGATCACTTAACCCAGCATTATGTGCATAACAAAGTGCAGTTGAAATAACTTTATAAAAGTGTTGTTTCAGCATTATTCATAAAACACATATAAGCCACTCTTTAGATGCAGCTTCTTTGCACAACATAATCTCATGTCAAGCAGTTGACTAATCATATTTAAAATGCCTGTGCCTAAAGAATTCAATGGTGCTTTAAAGTTAGTCACTCAGTACAATATTATATGCATAACATAATGAAAATGTTATTTCAACAAGTGTATTTCATCCTTTGAAGTCTTCTTCTGAAAACTCCACTGAACTTATTGACCAAGTTTATAGAGTTTTGTCTATATAAATTAGCTTATTAAAATATATAAAAATAAAACAGAAAAACTATGATGTCTAGTAAAAATATATATGCCATTTTAAAATGTCTCACTAAAAACATAAAAATCAATGTTTTAGCAAGCTTATTGTGTCCATATACAAAGCTTCAGTGTTTAAGTGGTCTGGCTGCTAGGAATGGTTTTAGTGAGATCTTCTCATTTAGACCATGTTTATGAGCTTGCAGCCTAAGGATCCACTTGTTTTCTACTTCCTCTGTTCTATTTTTGGGGTTCCCCAACCTACTTGTCCTATTCACTTTTTCCAACACCCTAAATCTAAAACAATGCGTTAGACCATTTTCTATTACATGTTGTGCCAGTGCATTGGTGGTATTTTCCTTGTTTATAGCATAGATGTGCTCTCTTATGCGTTCACGTAACGTTCTGTTGGTTTTTCCAACATAGAACATTTTGCATAACTGACATTGTGCCAAATAGACCACATCTGTGGTTTTGCAATTGGCAAAGCCTTTAAATCTATATGTATGCCCTGTATAAGGGTGTATGAAAGTTGCTTCTTCCGCTATGTATTTACATTGATTGCATGCATTGCAGGGAAAAGTGCCTTCCTTCGATGTCAAAGTAGGCCCCTATGCATTTGTTCATAGCATAGAAGCCTATTCAATGATTTCATATTTCTATAACCTATGCTCGCTTCCAAGCTCACTAAGTTCCTAATTTTGGCACCGGCTTTCAATAATCTCCAATTGTCCTCCAAAATTTGTTTTATATGTGTGTTTCTATTGGTGAAAGGAATTGCTAACCTATTTTTGGTTTCAGTATTACTAGTGGTATTCTCATACCTAAAATCATTGTCCCTGTTAAAAAGCGGGTACCTTTACGCTCTATGTATATTGCCCGTCTTAATGGCTTTCTGCACCTCAGTTTTTTTGTATCCTCTAGAGACAAAGTTATCTAGCAGTCTACTTTGCTGCTGATGGTAAGTTGTGTCTTGCGTGGTTAGTCTCGATGCTCTAAGGACTTGGTTCTGTACTATGTTGGAATGTATATGTCTGGGATGCATGCTGTTTCGATGTAGAAGGCTATTCTTCCAACAGGACTTCCTATGTAAATCTGTATCAATCCCATTGTTGCCCTTAGTTAACATTACGTCCAAAAGTTCTATCATCTGATGTGAATATGAACATTCAAAAATCAAGAATTTGGTCGTGCCATTGATATATTCAACAAATTCCATCAGCTGTTGTTCAGTTCCCCCCCATACAATAAAAACATCATCCACAAATCTATTGTAGTGTTTGAGACAATGGACATATATCAAATTCTTTAGTACATATGTTGTTTCCCAAAATGCCAATACCAGATTGGCATAAGAATTACAGGAGTGCCCATGGCTACTCCTTTTCTGTAGATAGTAGCCATCATTGTATAACAGAACATTGTTTTCAAGCACTATGTCCAATAATGTCATCCAACAGATGACATTGTTGTTGTAATGTGGTTCCCAAGCAAAAACAGCCTAACATATTCTATTCCTATAGTGTTAGGAATGGATGTAAATAGCGATTTTACATCAAGTGTAACAAATAAATCATCCTTTCCAATTGGTGTAGCTCTATTGAGACTTGCTAGATTCTCAAGGAAATGTTGAGTGTCCTTGAGTATGTGGCTGGTGTTGTTAACTATTGGCTTAAATTTTTTATCTAGGTATATAGATAGAGGTTCTGTCAGCCAGCCTTTGCTTGAGACTATCGGTCTCAATGGGGGGTCTGACGGTTCTTTGTGGATCTTTGGTAACCCTCTAAAGGTGGGAACTAGATTTTCTACTATAAAGTATTTATACATCTCAATATCAATGACATTACTTAATAGAAGATCATACAGGTGACCATGTACACCCTTGATTATTTTGTTTAATGAACTTCCATCTAGTGGATGATAAGTGTCTCTGTCTGATAGCAGAGACTCTATTTTACTGACATACATCCTTCTATCCATCACAACAATAGCTCCCCCCTTGTCTGCTTTTCTTATTATTATGTCTTCATTCTTCTGCAGACAAAACACTGCTTCTCTTTCATCCCTAGTCATATTAAAAAAATCAGGTTTCACATCATTCCTGCTATATAGTTCATATAAGTCACTTTCACAGGCCCGTTCAAATGCCTCAAGCATCGGATGTTGTGGAGGCACAAATGTTGATGGTTTCCTGAAAATGTTAATGTTGCCATTGTCGGCGTTACTTGTGGCCTCTCCAAATAACATTTTAAGGCCTATATTTCTTGTAAATAACTTTATGTCTACAATTATGTCAGCTACATCTACAAAGCCAGATGGTATGAAACCCAGGCCCTTGTTTAATACTGAAAGTTCAATTTCGCTTAAAACATACCTAGAAATGTTGAAGACTAGGTCATGCTGATGGGTTTCAATGCCTTCCTCTGTTGCTCGTAGATCTCTTCGGTGCTTTTCCTTTTCTTCCTCTGATTGTAAGGAGACCAAGTCCATTTGTCTATGGGCTTGATGGGAAGCGGAAAAGATGGAAACCCTTCAGATGAAACCTTTGATTCTAAAACACCTCGTCTTCTCTAACATCTGATTGTAGTTCCACCGTCGGTTGTTTGGCACGAACATCTCTATTTGCAGTGTTCATTGTTGAGGGGGGGGGGTGTAGATGAATGTTTCTCACCCTCTGCGTGTATTAGGGCCTCGATAGTAACCTGTCGCTTATTCCCAAACAAACAAACAAACAAATTCATTGGGAATAAGCGACAGGTTACTATCAAGGCCCTAATACACTCAGAGGGTGAGAAACATTCATCTACACACACCCCCCCCCTCAACAATGAACACTGCAAATAGAGATGTTCGTGCCAAACAACCGACGGTGGAACTACAATCAGATGTTAGAAAAGACGAGGTGTTTTTAGAATCCGAAGGGGTTTCATCTGAAGGGTTTCCATCTTTTCCACTTCCCATCAAGCCCATAGACAAACGGACTTGGTCTCCTTACAATCAGAGGAAGAAAAGGAAAAGCACCGAAGACATCTACGAGCAACAGAGGAAGGCATTGAAACCCATCAGCATGACCTAGTCTTCAACATTTCTAGGTATGTTTTAAGCAAAATTGAACTTTCAGTATTAAACAAGGGCCTGGGTTTCATACCATCTGGCTTTGTAGATGTAGCTGACATAATTGTAGACATAAAGTCATTTACAAGAAATATAGGCCTTAAAATGTTATTTGGAGAGGCCACAAGTAACGCCGACAATGGCAACATTAACATTTTCAGGAAACCATCAACATTTGTGCCTCCACAACATCCGATGCTTGAGGCATTTGAACGGGCCTGTGAAAGTGACTTATATGAACTATATAGCAGGAATGATGTGAAACCTGATTTTTTTAATATGACTAGGGATGAAAGAGAAGCAGTGTTTTGTCTGCAGAAGAATGAAGACAAAATAATAAGAAAAGCGGACAAGGGGGGAGCTATTGTTGTGATGGATAGAGGGATGTATGTCAGTAAAATAGAGTCTCTGCTATCAGACACAGACACTTATCATCCACTAGATGGAAGTTCATTAAACAAAATAATCAAGGGTGTACATGGTCACCTGTATGATCTTCTATTAAGTAATGTCATTGATATTGAGATGTATAATTACTTTATAGTAGAAAATCCCCTAGTTCCCACCTTTAGAGGGTTACCAAAGATCCACAAAGAACCGTCAGACCCCCCATTGAGACCGATAGTCTCAAGCAAAGGCTGGCTGACAGAACCTCTATCTATATACCTAGATAAAAAATTTAAGCCAATAGTTAACAACACCAGCCACATACTCAAGGACACTCAACATTTCCTTGAGAATCTAGCAAGTCTCAATAGAGCTACACCAATTGGAAAGGATGATTTATTTGTTACACTTGATGTAAAATCGCTATTTACATCCATTCCTAACACTATAGGAATAGAATATGTTAGGCTGTTTTTGCTTGAGAACCACATTACAAACAACAATGTCATCTGTTGGATGACATTATTGGACATAGTGCTTGAAAACAATGTTCTGTTATACAATGATGGCTACTATCTACAGAAAATGGGAGTAGCCATGGGCACTCCCTGTGCCAATTCTTATGCCAATCTGGTATTGGCATTTTGGGAAACAACATATGTACTAAAGAATTTGATATATGTCCATTGTCTCAAACACTACAATAGATTTGTGGATGATGTTTTTATTGTATGGGGGGGAACTGAACAACAGCTGATGGAATTTGTTGAATATATCAATGGCACGACCAATTTCTTGATTTTTGAATGTTCATATTCACATCAGATGATAGAATTTTTGGATGTAATGTTAACTAAGGGCAACAATGGGATTGATACAGATTTACATAGGAAGTCCTGTTGGAAGAATAGCCTTCTACATCGAAACAGCATGCATCCCAGACATATACATTCCAACATAGTACAGAACCAAGTCCTTAGAGCATCGAGACTAACCACGCAAGACACAACTTACCATCAGCAGCAAAGTAGACTGCTAGATAACTTTGTCTCTAGAGGATACAAAAAAACTGAGGTGCAGAAAGCCATTAAGACGGGCAATATACATAGAGCCGGTAAAGGTACCCTGTTTTTTAACAGGGACAATGATTTTAGGTATGAGAATACCACTAGTAGTACTGAAACCAAAAATAGGTTAGTAATTCCTTTCACCAATAGAAACACACATATAAAACAAATTTTGGAGGACAATTGGAGATTATTGAAAGCCGATGACAAAATTAGGAACTTAGTGAGCGAGAAGCCGAGCATAGGTTATAGAAACATGAAATCATTGAATAGGCTTCTATGCTATGAACAAATGCATAGGGGCCCTACTTTGACATCGAAGGAAGGCACTTTTCCCTGCAATGCATGCAATCAATGTAAATACATAGCGGAAGAAGCAACTTTCATACACCCTTATACAGGGCATACATATAGATTTAAAGGCTTTGCCAATTGCAAAACCACAGATGTGGTCTATTTGGCACAATGTCAGTTATGCAAAATGTTCTATGTTGGAAAACCAACAGAACGTACGTGAACGCATAAGAGAGCACATCTATGCTATAAACAAGGAAAATACCACCAATGCACTGGCACGACATGTAATAGAAAATGGTCTAACGCATTGTTTTAGATTTAGGGTGTTGGAAAAAGTGAATAGGACAAGTAGGTTGGGGAACCCCAAAAATAGAACAGAGGAAGTAGAAAACAAGTGGATCCTTAGGCTGCAAGCTCATAAACATGGTCTAAATGAGAAGATCTCACTAAAACCATTCCTAGCAGCCAGACCACTTAAACACTGAAGCTTTGTATATGGACACAATAAGCTTGCTAAAAAACATTGATTTTTTATGTTTTTTAGTGAGACATTTTAAAAATGGCATATATATTTTTTACTAGACATCATAGTTTTTTCTGTTTTATTTTTTTTATATATTTTTAATAAGCTAATTTATATAGACAAAACTCTATAAACTTGGTCAATAAGTTCAGTGGAGTTTTCAGAAGAAGACTTCAAAGGATGAAATACACTTGTTGAAATAACATTTTCATTATGTTATGCATATAATATTGTACTGAGTGACTAACTTTTAAAGCACCATTGAATTCTTTAGGCACAGGCATTTTAAATATGATTAGTCAACTGCTTGACATGAGATTATGTTGTGCAAAGAAGCTGCATCTAAAGAGTGGCTTATATGTGTTTTATGAATAATGCTGAAACAACACTTTAATAAAGTTATTTCAACTGCACTTTGTTATGCACATAATGCTGGGTTAAGTGATCAACTTTTAAAGTACTACTGAATTCTTTAGGCACAGGCACCTTAAACATGAATAGGTAATTGCTTGTTATGTGATTAAGCTGTGCAAAGAAGCTGTATTTAAAGAGTGGCTTTTCACTGAATGTTATTGAAGTCTGAAGAAGCATCATAGGATGTGAAAGCGCTTACTATTTTATTCTGTTCCTGTCAATCAAAAGTGGAATATATCGTTGGCTGTTGTCGTTTTGGATTTGTCTGCTGATAATTTTTGGATTTCTACATAGCTGTTGGTGCATCCTTGGTTTTTGTTCTCTTGTTTTTAATACACATTTATTTATTTTTTGTCAATTGCACAGCATGACCTGCAAAGGTTTCCTGTGCTAAATAAGTTTGACTTTAGTGGGGACAGGCTTCCTATTGTAATTCTAAGAACTTGTAAGTGCAAGTCCTGGAATTATGGGGACCCCTCCTCCACAAAAAATACAAGAGAACATCAAATATCAATCAGTATTCTCCTTTAAAGCTGTGTTTGCAGGAAGGCAAGCCTCCAGTCAAACCTGCCATAACTCCAAGATCACTATACATCAAACAAAAGTCTAAACTCTGAGAAACAGCAGTGTTGGACTTAGTATCTGTAATTACACATTTTTGCTCAGTCTAGCAATTTTAGGACTCACACTGACTAGCAGAATATTAAATGATTACCATAGAGAAGGCCTCACACCCTGAATCATGAAACAAAACCAAAAATTAACACCAGGGCAGGAAGCATGTGGAAGCAATGCATTTCCTGTAATGACACCACAAAATTCACAAGATGGTAACATAGGCCAACTGAGGTTAATGCACAGGTTAACAAAATACATGAATATCAAAAAAAAAAAAAAAATGGATACACAAAAAATGCATTAACTATGAAATGGATAACTGGAGACCTTTTCCCACAAGAGGTAAATGAAGCAGATGTGACAGTAAATGGCACCCACTAGCTCTCATGCTGTTGCACAGTAGTGGTTGTTATATCAGCAGATATGCAAGAAAACAAGTGAGAACATGCAGAGGCAGCCTTTACAGTCATACCTGCATACCTACAGCTATCTCAAAAGATAATTGGACAACTGCCCTCTTGAAAAAAAATCTGCCTCCACATTGCTGAACAAACAATTAAGACAGCATTTAAGGTACCACCAGCTTTAAAAATATTTCTCAAAGCAAAATTTGTAGTTTACTATGCTAAAAAGACATTGTGCAATTTTATGGATTAAATACAAAAAAAAAAGAAGTTATGTACTCACCATAACGTTCCATCTGAGTAGTTGTACTTCATCTCTAACCTGTGGGAATAAGA
This sequence comes from Protopterus annectens, assembly GCF_019279795.1. Classification (NCBI taxonomy): domain Eukaryota; kingdom Metazoa; phylum Chordata; order Ceratodontiformes; family Protopteridae; genus Protopterus; species Protopterus annectens. The sequence continues at coordinate 72,500,647 of NC_056733.1, read as the reverse complement.
ATCCTATCAGATCCGAGCCGGCAAATATTACTAGCATCAGCTCTGAGCTCCAGACTCCTCCCCTTACCTATAATACACCTCCACGGCCTTCCATCCCCAGATCGAGTTTGCTGAATTTATACTTAGAACCCGACCTGAAAACATACTTGTGACCTATACTGCAGCCCGTAGGCTGAACATGCGCCAAACTCCAGGGGAAGGAGGGAGGGATGGTTGAAGACAAATGAAGTACAACTACTCAGATGGAAAGTTATGGTGAGTACATAACGTCTTTATCTGAAGAAGTTTACTTCATTTGGTCTTCAACCTGTGGGACAGAGTCCCCAACTACTAAACTCCTGGGGAGGCTCTCATGGAAGGATATTCCAGAGCACCACAGAGCCAAAGGATGCTCTCCTTCTAGAAGTCCAATCCAATTTGTAATGAGAAATAAACATATGCGATGAGGACCAAGTAGCTGCAGAGCAAATGTCATCCAAAGACACTCTAGACCAAAAAGCTGCAGACGTAGCCATGGACCTAGTGGAATGAGCTTTAACCTGACCTTGAGGAGACATGCCTTTGTCCTTATTGACCTGCAGGATGCATGAAGAAATCCATCTAGCTATAGTGACCTTGGAAATAGGTTTGTCCAAAAAGGGTCTATCGAATGAAACAAACGATCATATTTATGAAGATTTTTTTTGTCCTGTGTAAATAGAATTGTAACTGTCTATGAACATCAACATGTGTAGCTTGTATTCCATCCTGCTGGTAAAACTGGGAAAGAACACAGGCAAATGGATAGTCTGACTGATATTGACTGGTGACGCCACCTTAGGAAGAAAAGATGGGTTGGTTCGAAGAGAAACTCTGTCTTTATGAAAAATCATGTACAGAAATTTGATGGACAAGGCCTGTAATTCCGAAACCCTTCTAGCAGAGGTAATAGCGACCAGAAAAGCTGTTTTCCACAATAGAAATTTTAGATCTGCAGTTGTGGCAGGCTTGAAAGGCGAAGCGACCAGAGCTTGGAGAATTGTAGGAAGGTCCCACGGGGGGACAGGATCTTTGACCAGGGGCGTAGCAAAAAGGTCCCTTTGATAAAGGCTTTACACAGTCTAGAAGATGTCAAGGATGCAGAATTCTCACCCACATGAAAATGAGAAATGGCAGCCAACTGAACTCTGACAGTAGAAAAACTAGCTCCATGCTGGAAAATATCAGCTACGAAATCAAGAATAACGGACATAGGAGCGGTGAAAGGATCTAAACTCCTCTGAGTGGCCCAGAAAGAAAAACGTTTCCACTTGCTGTGATAAACCTTTCTGGTTGAAGACTTATGAGTAGCTACCAACATAGACTTAACTGAGGAGGAAAGTCCGGGAACTGGAGCAGCCAAGCCGTGAGTTTCAGGCTGTCCAGACTGGGATGAGGCACCCCCGATGGGTGTGAGATCAGATCCAGAATGGAATCTAGGATCCAAGGTGGAGCCAGAAGGAGAGACCAAAGGAAGGGAAACCATACCTGGCGAGGCCAGAATGGAGCAATGAGGATCACCTTGCTCCCCAGTCGACAAGCTTTCTGCAGAAACCTCGGAATGAGAGGAACTGGCGGGTAAGCATACAGAAGACCGGGAGGCCAAGCATGAACTAGAGCATCTCTGGGGGACTCCCCTGGCAGGGGGTTCAGAGCAAAAAACCTGCTGCACTTCATGTTGGAAGGAGATGCGAAGAGATCGCAGCAAGGTTGAACCCACATGCTGAAGATCTGTTCCGCTACTGACAGATTCAGAGACCACTCGTAAGGCATCAGAATGGTCCGACTTAGCCTGTCTGCTAGAATGTTGGACCGTCCTAGAATGTGCTTTTGATGAGAAAGCGAACGGTAGAGATCACCCATAGCCACACCCTCATGGCTTCGTGACAAAGGGGGTAAGATCTGGTCCCTCCCTGTTTGTTGATATACTAGACTACTGACATGTCTGACTGAATGGCAATCATTCCCAGAGGAAGAAAGGCATGAAGGGCCTGCAACGGTAGAAGGACCGCCCTCATCTCTAGGACACTGATGTGCAAGCTGGTCTCTATGGGGGACCACAGGCCTTGGACTGTCCTGCCTGAGCAATGCCCCCCTGCAGCCGAGTTGGGAAGCATCTGTGGTCACTGTGGTTTGGGCTGGGGCTGGAACAAAGGCTCATCCCTCCAAAATGTCTGGAGAGTTCATCCACCACATGAGGGATGACCGACACACTCGATGTATGTGGATAGGATAGGATAGGTTAGTGGTAATTCCAACAGGGACCAGTGAACCACTAGAGTCCACGGAAGAATCCGCATGTGTAGCCGAGCACACAGAAGAAGAGTTATGGTCGCCATCATCAAGCCTAGAGCCCTCAACACTGATTCTGTTGTCAGGAGGTGTGAATGGTAAATCAGGGAGACATGCATCCTGAGGTTTTGAACTCTCTCCGTGGTCAGGAACACTTTGCCCTGGAGTGTGTCTATCCTGGCACCAATGTAGTCTATTACCTGTACAGGCTCTAGTAGAGATTTGGATGCATTGACTGTGATACCCAAATTCAGGGCAAGTGTCAGAAAGTAATACCTGGTTTGGGAAAGTAGACACCTGGTGGGAGCAGTGAGGGCTCAAAATTGATAATGATTGGCCCCTAGCCGGAAGCGGAGGAACCTCCTGGAGCTTCTGTGCATTTTTATGTGATAGTAAGCATCCTGGAGATCTAACGAGCACATCCAGTCACTCTCTTGCAGGTACGGCATGATGGACTGTAGTGTGACCATCCAGAATTTCTCTTTGGCAACTGACAAGTTCAGGGTAGAGAGGTCCAGAATGGGCCTTAAGTCCCCCGTTTTCTTTGGCACTAAAAAGAACCTGGAGTAGAAGCTCGATCCAGACTGATCTGTGGGGATGGTTTTGATGGCTCATTTTCCTAGCAGCTTGGAAATTTCCTGTGCTGCTGCCTCCCTTTGCATGGGTGGAATGTCCGGGAGGTGTTTGAGAGATATGGGCAACACCACAAAGGGGATAGAATATTCTCTGGATATGATTTGAAGCACCCAGTGGTCCATTGTTATGAACTCCCATGCCACTGGGTGCAAGGACAATCACACCTGACTGTCTCCAGAGTACAGCAGCCGGGCAACCCCTCAGGGTTGCTGCCTGGGTCTGTCTGAGAATGGTTCTCAAGTCCTGTAGTTTCGCGGCCCCCCTCGGCCTCTGGGCCGGTGTCTATTCTGTCCCCCTCTGCCTCTAGGGGAGAAAGAGCCTTGAGTGTCCTGGGAATACTGCGACTGCTGGAACCACATCTTTTTTTGCACTCTGTGTTTCCAGGAAAAGGACCTTTGAGGGTTAGAGAAGCGGATCCCGATGGCAGACAGTGTCTTCCCATCCTTCTCACTCTGGACTAGTGTCTCCTTGACGGTCTTACCGAAAAGTGTCGAGCCGTCATAAGGGCATTGGCAAGGACGCCTTAAAGAGTTCAGTAAATTGGCACAACCTGAGCCAGGTGTTACACCTCATGGACATGCCGTACCCAGCCGTCCTAGCCACTCCTTCCATAGCATGGAAGAGGAGTTGCATGGACATATTTGATACCACTTTCAGAGTGGCCATTTTCACGGAGAATGAAGCCTTGTCCTCCTGCAAAATGGACTTGGGTGGAGACTCCTCTAGCTCCTTTACTAGGTCACGCTGGAGTCTAGTGACATGGGCCAAGTAATTCAGCACCCTGATCGAAAAGGCGGCTGAAGCATACACGTGCTTCCCTAGGCGGTCCATCATCTATGACTCTTGGTCAGGAGGGTGGACCGAGGAACTTTCCTGAGATAGTTCCCTCTTTGTGGCTGCTGCTACCACCATGGTGTCCACTGGGGAGCCCTTGTTCCAGGAAGGCCTGTCAATGGGGGACTTAAATCCTTACCGAGGAGGTTGGGAATTGGCTCCATGGTATCTGGTTCCTTCCACTCCTGCGAGGTGATCAAATCCACTAAAGGATCCACAGGAGGGGACACCCAGGAAATAGATGGGCCCATGTTGAAAGCCTCCAGGAATGCAGACTCATCAGAGGAAGGCTTGGGGGCAGACCAACCTCCCCGCTGGCGCAGGATCTCCATGATGTCTCCAAAGGAGACATCCTCGGGAGGTGATCTTGGGGAGCCCTCCCCATCATCTAAATCTGTGTCTTCGGTTAGGGACTCGGGGGGGGAGTCCAAGTACCTCCTCTTGCATATATGCTTGTGAGGCACATCTCCAGTGGAGCTCTCAGGGGAGCGTTTGCAAGCCATCTGTTCCTCCAGGGGAACCGTCTGGGGATCTTCAGGCAGGGGCTGTCCCTCTGGTAAGAACAATGAGGACCATAGACAGAGCAGAGGGGGTCTGGGCAGAGTCCAAGGGGGTGGTCAGGGGTCTCAATCTGATGGAGAGGACCCTTTCTACCACATCGAACGCCGAAGGAGAGCGGACCTCCTGGGAAGCTAATAAGGAGGCCAGTCTCCCCAGGTCCGACATGAGAATCGGAGCTGGACCCAAAGTGGACGGAGCACCAAGGGATGGAACCTAGCCCGACAACATCAGAGCTGATGGAAAAGGTTCCACTCCCTCAGATCCGACACCCAGGCTCCAGCTCCGAGAGCGGCTCGGATCCAAACTGGTTGGATCCAAGATGCTCCAGGCAGCTGTCAGCATTGAGGAAACAAGGACAGTCGGATTCAACCCCCTGACCAAGGCTAACCTCAGATCAGAGAACTCCAAAGCTGAAGATTGCATCAGGGAATGAGAAATGGGGTGAAAAAAGGAAGGGAGCTCCCCCCTCCAGAGAGAGAGATGGGGCTGGCAAGACCCTCATCTGGATCTGTGTACGGATAAAGCACCTCATCTTATCCAGATCCATGTCCGATAAGGAGCGGGTCAATCGTAACAAGGCCACAGACTCTGACCTGGCGGGTCAAGGAACTGAGGCCCAGGAGATGTGCCTCCTCTGGCTCCAGGGAGAACCTTGGAGACCGGAGCCGAGGGGAGTCACAGATCCGTGCTGACTTGCTCGGGGAAGCGAGGTCCGGGGACCTCTTCCTCTTTTCCTTTGTCTTAGACTCTCACTCCTGTTGTCTACCTCTCCTCTGCTCCACTACTACAGGCTTAAATGCAGGAGTTTGAGTCCCAGCCTGGGAGGGAGGGGAGGCCAGAGGAAGAGAAGTGGGAGAGGCAGTCACAGCAGCCGGTGTGACTGAAGCCGAAGGAGGAGGATCAGTAGCAAGCAAAAGACCTTTGAGGGCCAACTTGGCCTTCCTATCTTTGCTCAGGGATTGAACCCCACACAAATGGAGCAATCCACATACAGTGGGCCACACCTAAGCACAACACACACAGAGAGTGGCCACCCATTGGGGAGAGCTTATGGCCACACACTGTGCAGCGCTTAAAGACAAGCTTTTCAGCCACCCTACAAGACAAGAAAGAAGCCTTAAAAAGACAGGCAAAAACTTTCTTTCTTTATACTAACAGACACACACCCACTCACCACACTAGACTAGAGACACACTAAAGGGGGGGCACCACAGACAAACTACTCTAACTAAACAGACCTACACTCGACAACAAAGCAATGGGAGGGGAGAAAGGGTACTTACACTAACTTAACTCGGCTAAAAGAAATAGACATTTTTAAGACTTATAGTAAGAAATCACCCACTGCTAGCTGGAGCTCTGAAGACACGATGTGTAACAAATCGCGGCAAACGAGATCTGGGGATGGAAGGCAGTGGAGGTGTATTATGGGTAAGGGGAGGAGTCTGGAGCTCGGAGCTGATGCTAGTAATATATGCCGGCTCGGATCCGATACAGATCTATATTCCCACAGGTTGAAGACCAAATGAAGTAAACTACTTCAGATCAACCACCTCCATTTCTTAATCAAATTAGTCAAGCCTGACAATTGCTTGCTTCCACAGCCAAATCCAGCTAAAGCATATTACATCACTGCCCTGTGTCTTTGGACATTTAAAGTACATGACCCTGTGTGCAGGATATTGGTTAGGCTACAGAGTGCCTTCTCTCTTACCATTTTAAAAAATATCCACAATTTTCTTTCTGCAAGACTTCTCTTTGTCTAGGCTGGCTGACTACTTTCTAAGGTACGCATGCATTGCGCATGCATACACATAGACCCACACACCTATGTTAACCACAACAAGGTGTATTGCTACTAGGCAACCAAGTCTATCTAAGCTGATAAGCAAATAGTGTCAAGCAAGAAGTGCACTGACACAAGCCAAGAAAGAATTCTAGTAATTGATAAAAGCCACAAATCAGTATACTAGCAGTAATACAAGAAAGTTCAGTTGTGTACACTCACCATAAATGTAGATGTTCGAGTGTATTCACTGTTGCAGTCATCACATTTGGGTTATCCTGCCAGGGGTAACCCTCGGTTGGCCCAAATACCAGAGGCTTAGCATTTCTGCGTCGGTTGCTGTCGCTCCAGGACTGACGTCAGGTCGTCAGTGGTATAAAATCAGGCAGTCAATGCCATTACATCAGTTCTTCTTGCCCTAACTGTCAGAAGCCCCCCAAATAGGGAGCTAGGTTATGGTGGAAGAACACCACCAGTAGAAAGTAAATACCAAAAAATTCATGTAAGGAGAGAGGAAGAGAGAGAGAGAGACAAGGGGGATGGAGGGAGGGAAACCAGGACTGCAACAGTGAATACATTCGAACATCTACATTTACGGTAAGTGTACACAACTTTACTACGTTCTTCATGTTTCACTGCTGCAGTCATCACATTTGGGTTTATTCCCAAAGCTGAAGAAAAGGGTGGAGGGAGTCAAGAAGACTGTGGGCTTGCTAGGATGCCCTGCAAGACTGCGGTGGCAAAGCCTGCCCTGGATTTGGAGAAGATAGGCAGGTGGTAATGCTTGGTGAAGGTATGAACAGATGTCCATGTTGCAGCCTCCAGGATGTCCCTGATGGGGACCCCTCTGAGAAAGGCTGCAGAGGTGGAGGTTGCTCTGGTGGAATGTGTCCTGACCCCCTTTGGGGGTGGTTTCCCGTGCTGTCTGTAGCAGAAATGGATGCAGTGTGCTATCCATTTGGAGATTGTTTGGATGTGGCCTTGCCCTCTGGCTCCTGCTGCGTAGCTGAATAGCCATTGATCCAGTTTTTATGAAAGATTTAGTCCTGTCTAGATAGAATCTGAGCTGTCTGTGCACATCTAGGGAGTGCAGAATCCTTCCCCCCTTGTTTTGTGGGTTAGGGAAAAAGGTGGACAAATGTATGGATTGGTTGAGAGCCACACCGGACACCACTTTAGGCATGAAAGATGGGTTAGTCCTGAGTGAGGCTCTGTCAGCATGGAAAATTATGAAGGGCTCTACAGCCATGAGTGCTTGTAGCTCTGATACTCTTCTAGCTGAAGTGTTGGCTAGAAGCAAGGCTGTTTTCCAAGAGAAAATATTTAACTCTGCTGAAGCTGCAGGTTCAAAGGGGGGTATGGTGAGCTTTTCCAACACAAAGTTAAGGTCCCAAGCTGGGGTAGGAGCTCTTCTGGGGGGCCTTAAGTTGTTTTCCCCTCTTAGAAACTGTTTGATGAGAGGGTGTGAGAAGAGAGGAGGCTCTCTGCTGTAATGAGCAGAGATGGCAGAGGCATGAATTTTAATAGAAGAAAAGGCTAGACCTGTCTAGTAGGTCGGCCATGTAATCCAGGAAGAGAGGTAGGGAGGGCTGTGCCGTTCTTGCTCCCTTAGCCTGGATCCAGGTGCAAAACCTTTTCCACTTGGCAGCATAGGATTTACTAGTGCTGGGGCATCTGGCCTCATGTATAACATCTAGGACTTGTTTGCTTAGGCTGGCAGCCTGAGGGGTGGTCAGGGAATAAGCCAGGCTGCCAGGTTGAGGGTCTGCAATTGGGGATGCATGAATTCTCCATTCCCCTGGGTCATGACCCTGTGTGCAGGATATTGGTTAGGCTACAGAGTGCAGGGGTGACAGGCCTCTCAGCAGTGGGTACCAGTGCTGGTGTGGCCAGTCTGTGGCAATCAGGATTGCCCTTAGTTTTTCCTCCCTTATTTTGAGCAGTACCCTTGATACGAGTGGTAGAGGGGGAAATGTATAGACCGAGAATTTTACCCATTGGAAGGATAGAGCATCCACTTTCCAGGCCTTGCTGTGTGGTTCCCTGGTGCAGAATTTTCTAAGTTGATGATTGGAGTGGGAGGCAAAGAGGTCAACCTTCAGGCTGCCCCATTTCTGAGTTACAATGGTGAAGGTTCTGTGGTCTAGCTCCCACTCATGTGGGTCTAGCAGTTTTCTGCTTAAGTTGTCTGCCAGAGAGTTTAGAAATCCTGGCAGGAATTGTGCTACCAGGTGTAGTTGCATGGCTGAGGCAGTGTGCCAAAGGGTCATGGAGAGCCTGCAGAGAGGATAAGAGTGAGTCCCTCCCTGCTTTTGATATACCACATCACTGTAGTGTTGTCTGTTTTGATCAGTAGAGGCCCTGGGGAGAGTAGCGGTCTGAAGGCTGTCAGGGTGGGCTGAACAGCTAACATCTCTTTTTGGTTGATGTGCAGATGTATTTGATTTGGTCTCCAATGGCCCTGAATACACCTGCCGTCCAAGTTTGCACCCTAGGCATAGTCAGATGCATCTGTGGTGAGTGTCTGGGTGGCATGGGGTTGTGAGAAGGGAAGTTCCTTGTTGTGGTTGCAAGCTGCTGCCCACCAAAGAAAATCTTTCCTTAGACAAGGTATCATTGGTTAGGTTCATAGGTTAGGTTCATAGGTTTATACTAGGCTATCTGCCCTAAGGCATTTATAAGCCTAGCCCAAAGTTGTGGCTTACGCCACCCCTTATGTTAGAAATAATGTGCCCATTAGTTTGTTGTGCCTCTGTCCAGCAGTGACACAGAGATGATTCCCGGGGTAAACCTACGATATTGGTATGAGATTTTCCAGGTCTTGAGAGTGCTGACACCAAAGGCTTTTTAGGTACCACTGTAGTTTTCCTCATATGCATTCTGGCATATGGAATGAGTAGGATGCAGGAGGCCATGAACCCTAGAGCTTGTAGGATTTTCCTTGCGGTTAACTGGATTTTGGTGGCTAGTTGAGAGAAGTAGCCTGTCAGGTAGGCTTGTTTTTCTGGAGTAGGGAATGCCATCTGAGATGCTGTGTCGAGGCTTGCTCCCAGAAATACAATTTTTTGTGTGGATACTAGTTTTGATTTCTTTTTGTTGATAGTATATCCCAGGGAGGTCAGTAGGTCCTTTACAAAAGTCAGGTGCTGTAACAGCTTTTCCTGACTGTCTGCTTGAATCAGGCAGGTGTCTAAGTATGGGTAAATTTGAATATTTCTTTGTCTGCAAAAAGCAATGGCGGGAGCCAGGCATTTTGTGAAAACTCTGGGAGCAGTGGATAAGCCAAAGGGAAGCACAGAGAACTGAAAGTGCATAGATCCTGCTCTGAAACAAAGGTATTTCCTGCATGATTCCCTGATTGGGATGGGTAGGTAGGCCTCTTTCAGGTCTAGGGTGGCTAACCAAGCATCCTTGGAAAGCAATGGTAGAAGTTGCTGGAGGTTGAGCAGTTTGAATTTTGTATCACTAGAAAGGTGTTTAGAATGGATAGATCAAGAATGGGGCACCATGTGCTCTCTTTTCTGGGTACCAGGAAGAGTCTGGAGTAGAAACCTTGGCCTATCTGTTCTGCAGGAACATGCTGTATTGCCCCCATGGAGAGCAGGGAAAGAACTTGCTTTATGGCATCTGCCTACTGGTTTGGAGGAGGATCTGGGAACCCTTTTGGGGATGGTGGAGTGTGGAAATAAAGTTTGTATCCCTGGGACACTATGTTGAGGACCCATAGGTCGTTGGTAATAGTGGCCCAGTTGCTTGTGTGGAAGGAGAGTTTTCCTCCTAGAGGCACAAGCAGGTGGGTAGAGGTAAGCGGTGGAGGTGTAAAATCATTGTGAGGTCTTACCATAAGGGGGTGGCTTTGCACTCCCTGTTTTAGAAGAGGAGGAACTCCACTGCTTAGATTTCTGCATTCCCTGGGGCTGCTGTCTGGGGGCGTCTGCTTCCCCTGGATCTGAGCTGAGCTGGCCTGGAGGGGGCAGGAAAGGACCAGTGCTTGGAGAGGCAATGTCTACTGAACCTCGGAGACTTGACCTGTAAGAAGTCTTTAACTGTCTGCACAGATTTAGCTTTTTTTTTTCATCTTTTTTAAGACCTCTTCTGCCTTGGTGCCAAATAAGTTGTCTTTGTTCAATGGTGCATCCAATAATTTGGATTTGACATGGTCTGGCAAGGCTTGTTCCTTAATCCAAGCATGCCTTCTAAGGACAGAACCAGAGACTGTTGCCCTGCAAGCTCCTTCTAGGGCGTCAAAGCCACATTGCAATGTGTGCTTAGTTACTTGACATGCAGAATGCATTAGCTCTTGTAATTCTTTATTTTCTGTACAAGCAGGAAAGGAAGATATTATTTGTTTGAGGAGTTCCATTGGTATTCTGCTGCTATTTCAGCATGTGGAACTGACAATTTAATGCTGTAATAACAAGAGTAGCAGAGGTGTATACTTTTTTACCTCATCTGTCTAAAGCTCAGGAATCCCTACCTGAGGGGGTGGGATTCTTAGCTGAAGTTGTTTTAATTCCTTTAGGTCCTGAAGAGGTGACCTCTGGGTCAGCAGTAGGATTTTTAAAATGAAATTTGTGAGTGTCAGGGACTCTAATACCTGTCAGGTTTCCTGGGAGCAGGAGGAAGGGTGCCAGGAGTCAAACTGGATTCCATAAAAACATCATCCACAACATCCAGAACAGAAGGAATGGCCAAAGGTCTGTGCTGTGGTAAATCTAAGAATTCCCTGAGTCTCTTTTCTGACTGAGGATAGACTTGACATTCACACTGGAAATGCTCCCTTAAAGTATGAAGGGTTTCCCCAAATGAAAAATCTTTGGGTGGAGAGGCAGAAGGAATGGATTCCTCTGCATCAGAATCCAGATAAGCAGAGAGGGGCTGCATATCTTAATATTCAGATGCATCATCGGACTCCTGTTCAGATAAAACTACTGGGGACACGTCTCTTTTTCTTTTGGAAGGGGTAGCCTGGCTTCTCCTAATAAGTATTATAAGATCTTCTGCCATTTTAAGGATTTGAGACTGAGGCAAGGAAGCAGGGGCCTGAGCTTGGGTCATCTGTTTTTTGGGTGTGGTTCGTACCCTGGGCCTTAGAAACTCGGTTGTTTTTGAAAGAACTGACGCAAAAGAAATCATCGGTCTGTGTTGAGTATCAGTAGTGTGAAGTACTTCCTCAGAAGCCGGTGCCTGCTCAGTGGCTCTGGACCCATCCAAGGTAGAGACATCCGCAGGATCCTTAGTCAAAGAAGAGTCTCGCAGCATACCGGACTTGGAAAAGGTCTCTGTAGCAGCCTGCGACTCCACAGAAGTGGGCATCAGGGGCTGCAAAAGCACCTCACTGAGTACCAGAGAACTGACTACTAGCTTAACGGAAACGTTGTCGGCAGTTTTGGACCTGTGCTGTCTGTCTCTGTCTTTATCCTTGCTTTTTTTGGAAGATTGGTAGTAGGATGACTTACCAAATACATATTGGAATTCGAGGAATCAGAGATAAAATATCTAGCTACAATAAGGGCCCAATGAATTGTAGTTCTGGCGTTGAATAAAGCACAAAAGCGACAGCGGGGAACATCGTGGGCTGGGCCTAAACAGGGGACATAGTAAGAATGGAAGTCTCTGTGAGGTATTTACTTTCCACAGTCAAGACAATTGTTAACTTTTTCTGACATCGGTTAGAGCAAGAAAAAAGGATCCCCAACGGGGTACTTAGCTTTAGAAGACTTCAACTTCAGTTTGGAAATGAAACTCGGGTAGCAGCCAACCTGCACTCATACGAACTGCTTCTGGCTCCTCGGGAAGAAAGATGTAATGGCGTCAGCTGTCTGATTTTATACCTCTGATGACCTGACATCAGTCTTGGAGTGACTGCAACTGGCGCAGAAATACTAAGCCTCTGGTATTCGGGCCGACTGAGGGCTACCCCTGGCAGGATAACCCAAATGTGATGACTGCAACAGTGAAACATGAAGAACATTCCTGATTACGCTGACCCCCTCTGCCTCTGTAGAGGTGTCTTCCAAAGGAGTTAACCCCTCTGCCTCTGGGAGTAAACTCACCATGCATGTCACAAAAAGAACCCCGAGACGTTTTGTGCCACATTTCTCCACTAATGTACACCAATCGCAGACAGTGTCTTGCCATCCTGCTCACACCTGGCCAATGTGTCCTTCACTTTGGGGCCAAACAGGGAAGACGCTTCCACTGGAGCATTAAGGAAGGAAGACTTAAAAGGATCCACAAAGTCACACAGGCGCATATAGGTGTGACATCTCATAACTATGCCTGAACCCGCAACTCTAGCTGCCCCTTCGGCTACATGTGAACTCAACCTCATGGATGAATTAGAAATTGATTCCAGGGTTACTAGCTGTGAGGCTACCTTGTCATTAACCTCATCAGACACCTTTCCTGACAGAGTACCAGAGAGTTTGGAGATGAGGTCTCTCTGGAGTCTGGTGAAATGTGTCAGGTAGTTCAAAGACCGAATAACAAAGGTCGATGAAGCAAAAACTCACTTCCCCAGTCTGTCCACTGCTCAGGACTCCCTGTTAGGTGGATGAACAGTATGGCTCTCCTCAGCAAGCTCTATCTCGGTGGCTGCCGCCACCACCATAGCATCTACCGGTAAACCCTTGGACCGATGAGGACGTTCTTCAGGAGGAGACAGGATCTTGTCTGGTCTCTTGGGAATTGCTTCAACTGTGTCAGGGTTCTTCCAGGCGCACTGCACCACAAGCTGAACCAACTCATCTGCAAGCGGGGTCACCCAGGAGGTAGATAGTTGAGCGCGAAAGGCCTGCAGGAAAACAGATTCCTCCAAGGAAGGGTTTTTGGGCTTCCAATCACCCCTTTGTTTCAAGATCTCCAGGATGTCTCCGAAGGAGACATCGGGGGTGATCATGGGGACCCTTCCCCTTCATCGTAAGCCATATCCTCAGTGAGGGACTCCTCAAGGGAGTCCACGTGCTTCCTCTTGCACAATTTCTTCCTAGTAACCTCCTCAGTGTGAGTTTCTGTGGAGGACCCGGAAGAAGGGGCACCCTGCAACATGGTCTCCTGTGGTTCCCTTGCTCAATCCAATGACAGCTGCAGCACGGGGGGGGCATGGGGAGTCACATTCCAAAGGCTTGCTCACAGAGGCAAGAGCCCTCTCTATTGCCTGGAAAGCAGGGCTGCCCAAAGAGGGATGGGAGCCCGAAACAGAGAAGGACAACCTCGGAACCAGGGTCACAACCTGCTCTGTTAAGCTTGCTCCCAGGAGTAGAGTCTCAAGCTGGATAGGTACCGACAGGGTTCCCGGAGCAGTGGACAGCACCATAGAAAAGGCCAGTGCTGAACTCAGAACTGAGGAAACTGCAGCTCAATCCCAGGCCTGAGGAAGACCTGGCTCCAACAGAAACGAAGGCCAAAGGGTTGACTCTGGGGCCGAAGTGAGGTCCAGTATCGGCACCGAAGCCGAGGGTGCCGAGAGAGGCGTATGTGCTGAGGGCTTCGGAACCTGTAAAGAGGATGAAGGAGGAGAGTAAGATGGAGTCCGTGAAGCAGAGAACCCAAGTCCAAGAAGGGATTGGGGTTTAAAATCAGAAGGAATCCCCCGGCCATCAGCAGCTGGACCACAAGGCACACCACATCGAGTTCGGCGAGGCTCCTAGTGGATCTAGTGGATATCCCCAAGGGGGACTCTGGATGCTCTAAGAGGGGACTGTAAGCCAGCCCCAAGAAGGGGTCCACAGACAGGGAGTATCTAGTCCAAGCTTGTGTGTCTAAAGGCACCACCATCTCCATTTTTGAGATGAGGGGAGTAGCAGTGTCAGATTAAGTTATCGGAACCATGGAAGGGCTCGGAGTCATAATCGGTGTCGAGGTCAAGATTTTTGTATTGGTCACATTTGGTGCTATAGACGTTGTCGGTGCAGAGGAAGTCAGCGTCAACTCTATAGAAACAGACTAGTGTAAGACAGTGCCATAGGCAAAGACTTCTGGTCCGGTGTGGAAAGTTTTGGGATCTTTGGTTTTGGCAGTCTTTCCTTCTCACCAGAGGGTGAGGAGGGAAGCGAGTGGGGCCTCTTTTTCTTTGGAGGGGATGAACCCTCAGATGCAGAGAGAGCCTCTGAGAAGGGCGATCTGAGAAGGCCCTTCAAAATCAATTACTTTTTACGTTCATTCATGGTACGAGAACTAAACCCCACATAGAAGGAGCAAGGGAGTTGTACCATGAAGTGAGGCACACCCAAACAATAAACACAGTCATCATGGAGGTCACTATTAGGCATTTTTCTCCCACACTTCAGACATTGCTTGAACCCCAAAGTGCCTTTTTTATCAGACATGTTAACACCATCAAAATCAACAAAACACGATGAGAAAAACAACTAAGCACATAACTATAGTTAGCTACAGCTAGAGAAAGGGAAAAGATACCACTGATGGTAAAGGAGAAATATCACGGAGAAAGAGTACCAGCAATGGTACGAAGGTTACCAGCAGGTAATTGATAGGAAAAATTGGGAAGTAGAACTTAGCGATACACATTTAGAGGTAACACACTATGTAGAAAACAAATTAAACTGTTTAGGGATAACAGCAATAGCAAAAATTCAGAATATTCCAAAAATATAACAGACTTAGCTGAGAGCTGACTTGAACGTGGCTTTAAGGCAATGTGGCACACAAGATCTGAGGTAACAGGGAGAAGGGTATTGTGAGTAAATTCTTAGCTGGAGAGTTTTTGGCTGGCACGAGCTTTGGTATAAGGCCAACTCAGTTCCGAGGGGTTCGGAACTGAACCCATCAGTGATGAATGGATGAAGATTAACAACAATCAGATGACTACTTTTCTCAATGAGTAAAATGCTCAGATTAAACTAATGAATGACTCACAGGGAGAGATGTCAGTACAACTGCAATTTGAGATGGAATTTGGCTAACACCTTTGAAACTTCCTTCAGGCACTCTTCCATCACCCCCCTCAGCCAAAGGTGAGTATGCTCAGAAAGGCAAACTTGAAATCTAAACAAAGGCGGAATCAAAACAAAAAAAATCCTGGGACTGTCCCTTTAAACATCCTGTAACAGAAGCCAATGGGATATATGCAATTTACCCTTTAAAGACATCAAGTATTTCAGCTACATGGCTTCTGAATGCCTATGACTTTTTTTTAATTTTCAAGTCTTTATGGTTACATTCAGGTCAATAAAGCCACACCCCCATTAGCTGTGGACATGCATGTTTCGGCCTTTTTACTGACCTCATCAGCACAGCAGAGGTGGATAGTTTGGCTGTACATAAGAAGCACAGCGTCATTAAACCCAGCTGATACCCAAATATATTAAGGTGTCTTCAAAATATCCCAAAATTACTGATGTGCAGTCAGCTGAAGACCATCTCACAAGTACCCTGGACTATCAGCTCCTACACATTTGCTTCCCAAGGTTAATACGAAGAGTCTGTGGTGAGTGTCTAGGACCCAGGGGGTAGCTTGAATGGCAAACACAGTTTGACACATATGTAGTTGAGTCACCATGACAACTCTTTTGGTGCAGGGTAACAGTGGAACGGGGCACTGACTGACTGAGTTTGGTGGTATCAACTGCTTCTCTTGTACCACTGTATTATTTTCATATGCAATTGTACCCATGATACAAATAAAGCAGTGTGCGTCTGTGTAGCCTCCAAATGAATACCAAGCTTAGAAACAATTCAGGCTCTCATAGGGTATACCTTGAAAACAGTATTGTCAGATCACAAATTCTTCAGAGGATGTCTCCAAAAACAAACTGAACGCTGATAAAATATTCATTTACTAAATATCAAAATAAAGGTTGAGCGCTTTCATCCCTAAAACAGTACAGGACTTCATCAGAACCATACTAACACATCTATGTCAGTTTAAATACATATACCCTCCCAGGGGAAGGTATAAATGCATTCCAAGCCCCACCCCCAGCTGTGAGTGTCAACTACTCCGAACCTTACACTAAAGCCCTGTACAATCACTGTATAGACTTTGCTGTTCCAGAGAGAAAGCCAGAGCCCCAAGTAAAAAAAAAAAAAAGTCACCCTGGTGGACATCCAGCATCAAGAAACTTTAGAACAAATGCAAAAAGTTGCTGTCTAAGAAAACTAAGGTGAGGCCCCAACAATGGAGAAGCATTGTCCTCAGCCTCAACAGGCAAATAAGAAAACATCAAATCCACTAAGGGTAACTTTCAGAAAAACTTACCAATCAACAGCCAAGGATAATCATAAGGTCTTTTACAGCTACATATGCAGCTTAAAAGGTAGGACCCAAGCATGTGCCGTATTAGTGACCAATGGTATAACACACTGATTCCACAGAAATAGCAAACCTGCTAGCAGACAGACTTGGCAAAAATTTCACTCCCTTATCCCCTTCCAAATTTGTCATAAACCTTGCCTCCCACCCTGCATATCTGAAGAGGAGGTCATTAAAGCCTTGTCTAAGGCAAAAAAGCAGCCTCTATGGGACCAGACGGCATCCCATGCTCTCTTCTAAACAAACTAAAACATGAACTAGCATCACAATTAAGTACCCTATTTAATCACAGCCTAACCACTGGCTTTGTTCTTGTGGAATGGAGAACAGCAACAGTTATTCCCCTCCACAAAGGTGGCTTAGTAACAGATGCAGGGAATTACAGACACATATGTCTGACCAGCCTCATCTGTGAAGCCATGGAACATATCACCATGGACCTCATAAATAAAGACACAGGCAACCTCCAAATTGCGGATCAGACCCAATTCAGCTTTATCAAGTGCAGATCCTGCCTGTTAAACCTGGTGGATTTATTCTAAAATGTGACTAGGGCCATTGACGAGGGCAGATCTGTGCACATAGCATACCTCAACTTGGCAAAGGCCTTTGGCACAATCCCACACTCGGGCATTACCAATAAACTTAAACTGAATATAAGCCCATTTGTTGTAAGATGAGTTGCCAAGTGGCTCACAAACCAGTCACACACTATCAAAGTAGGTGACTCCACACCAACCAGCACACATCAGCAGGGTGCTACAAAGGTCAGTGCTGGGACCCCTACTGTTTGATATATACTTTTTAGAAGTTCAGGCCAAAACTAAGGGGCTGTTGCTGACCAAATTTGCAAAATGCAAACTGGATGCAATTACTGAATCCCAAAATGATGTCATTATACTTCAGAAGGGTCTTAATGCAGGCCAATGAGTGGTGTCTTAGTCACAGCCTCCAATTAAATGCAAAGAAAGGCATCATCATTCCCTTCACTAAAAACAATGTCCCTTCAAACTACCAAATTAACAACAATACTCTATGTACCTACGAAATGGTAAGAGATCTGGGATCACAAGTAGACTGCGACCTTAACTTGACCACCAAGTGTCTACTGTAGTAAGGAAGGCTTTCTACATAGCACATTTGAATAGCAAAAAGCATTGCCTCTAGAGCAAAGGAGGTTATAACCCCTCTATACTTATCACTAATCAAGCCCATAATTGAGTATAACACCCCTTTCAGCATGTATCATACAAAGCACCTGCAATTGGACAGATCTCAGAGGTTTCCAGTTAAGAAGATCAAGGGACTGCAGCACATGCCTTACACAGACCAACTAAAGTCCCTGTCACTATACTCAGTATTGCATAGACTACTTAGGGGAGATTTATGCCTGACTAACAAACGTAATGAATTTGCTGCACATCTGTATATAAAATGGGACTAGAGATATCCATTCCTGTGACCTAAATATGGCCTGGACTTGAATAGGATGTGCTGGAGGGACAGATTAGTCTGCCAGCAACTGCTGCATCTTTGGAACAGGCTGCCAATTCACGTGAAGCAGGGCACCTCTATGACACCATTCAAAAGGAACGTGGATAAGTGGATGAGGCACCATAAATTCTTACCGGGGACAGCACCCACAACCCTCCAGAATATGGGCAGTCATTAATAAATACAATCCTGGGTACTGACTAGAGTTATCTATGGCATTACATTGGGATGAAAAGGCTAGGCTTGAAATGACCTTCGGGTCGATAACCAAGTTACCTCCTATGATCCTGTGATAAATGTCCTTTTCAAACAATCACATACGAACCTCTATCCAATCAAAAAATGAAGTCATTGATTAAAAATTATTAAAATTCATTGATTAAAATGAAGATGGTGTTGTAATGATAATAAAATATCAAACCATTTTTCAAAACATACAAAATATACAATGAATAATAAAAATCTTATTATAAACACTTTAAAAGCTATATAAGATATTCGTTTAGAAAACACTTTAAATGGCACTGACCCTCAGTTTTAATACTGGAGCTGTAGAGACCTGGTAGTTAAGTCCCACACTATGTGTTGCACCTAGCTTCCATATCAACTCCCTGTGCTCCAACTTTGTCTCCCACGAGCCACCATTTATGTCAGGGGAAACTACTTCCAAGAGTGCAAATGTGAATTTAGAATTTTCACAAACTAAAGTATGTTTGTACAGGGCATTATTTTGGTTACTTTTCAAGACTGCATACGTGTGTTTGTATATCACCTTCCTAAATTGCCTGTTTTCCCAATGTAGGATCTGCAACACAGTTTACATACAGCTATATACACCACCCCCTTGGTGGCATAGTTACCAGCTATCAAGTGTACCTTGTGCGGCAAATGGGTAAAGGTAATGACAGATTGTTCCAGGATGAATGGGCACTGCTCACACGTACATCTATGAGTACCTTTGTTGTTACTGTTTTTAACAGTTGGAAGGGGTGTTCAGGTATGTACAGTTCTTGGCTGTTTTGTAAAGGGTGTTCAAAGTAGGTATTTACAATTCTTGGGTGTTTTTTTAAACAAAATTATTTAACGTCAACACAAATTTGTATACTTAATTCTATCATGTGCATCCGATACGTTAACCAATGGTCGTTCAGCACCCAACCTTTTACCACAGAGGTCTTAATATTGTTTAACAATGACTGTGGGTAGTTCCTATCCAGGAACATGTTAACCATCTTATTGTCTTCTACCAGGAAACTGTTGTAATCTGAACACATCCTGGCTGCCCTAACTAGTTGACCCTAGAAAATACATTTCTTACAAAATTGTGGGTGGCAGCTGTGGAAGTCCAAATAGCTATCTGAAACGGTGGGTTTCCTATATATTTTAGAGTCAAAACAGCCTTTGGTCAAATTTTTAGATATCATGACATCTAAAAAAATCCACCTTATCTGCCATATACGTGTGTGTAAATTTCAAAAAGGTGATGGTATTCTTAATGTGTGTAACAAATTCATCAGGGATGGAGTTTGTAACTTTCCAAAGAATAAAACTGTCATCCAAACAATAACAATACATGTGCCAATAATTCTGATAATCAAACTTCATAACATGCTGCCTTTCCCAACTATGCATGACCGAGTTCACATAGATGGGAGCACAGCTGGCCCTCACAGCATATGCCTTTGGTCTGTCTGAAGAACTCCCCTTCAAAAATAACAAAATTGTTGGGCAGAACCAGGTCCATAACATCAACTAAAAAGTTTACTAGACTGCCATTCAGTCTAATGAGTTCAACAATAGCAGTGTGGAAAAGGTCAAGTCCTTCTTTGTGAGGAATACGACTAAGTCAACCACGTCTATAGTCTAAAAACTCACACAGGTGTCAAAAAACATGTTTGCGTATTCCTAAGGAAATCCTGCAAGTCAATTAAGATGTGTGGAGCATTGTTTAGTGACCTCTTAAGGGTCCAGTCCATAAAAACAGCCAGTATTTGTATCTCAGCATTCAGTGCAGATACAATCAACCTATAAGGAAGGCAAATAATGTCTTGTGGACTTTTGGAATTGCAAATACTGAAGGAATAGTGGGATGCGCATTATATAGGAAATTAAACAGTTCTAGTGGGATGCGCATTATATAGGAAATTAAACAGTTCTGGAGGGATGACACCTGGTATAAGAGAATCTTCTAAAAATAAATCTATTTCATGATGTGTGATGTTGATTCCATTAATAGATGCACTTGTACATTTATATGTCCAAGCATACTGGAAATCTGGTTGACATAATACAGCTTGTTAACTATAATTATACCCTCACCTATATCTGGCTTTGTGATCCGTGTATCAGGATTGTCTCTAAGCTTGTGTAACAAGACTGTTCATCTTTGGTTAAATTAAAATGAATAAAATTCTGTGCTTTGTTCAAGTCATACAATTCTCTTTTGCAAGCTTTTTCGAAAACAGAAAGTGGAGGGTTGCATGTGCTGTTCTTTTTAAATAAATGGCCAAAGAGTCTCCCACCTCCATTTCAAGAGTATTGTACATCAATTTCAAGTTCAATAGTTTTAATTCAATCAGGGTATCAGCTAAATTCATTGGGCATGCGAGAACAAACTTCCATTCCTTGATAAAACCTTTGAAAAAAGATTACTATAATTATAGATGTTAAATCCCTTGTAGAAGTGTAGTATACCTCCATCCATTACATGCATCTCCCCCATCAGGTGTACTGTTGATAAAAGGAACACTTAGCTGTTCCAGCTGTTTTTCTTGTGTCCCCCCTCCCCCTCCCGGTCCTGGTACCTCTTCCTAGGGAGTCCTGAGGATCGGGTAAAAAAAACAAAAAGCCTTCATTAAATTTATCATCTACCTCGTTTGGATTAGTATTCTGCTGATTTATGGACTATTTGGGATAGCTAATGGTGTAAAATTGGTATCAGAAACCAAATCAACATCTATTCTTCCTGAAATGCAGGAATGGGGTCAGGTTCTAAATTTAGTGTTGGAACAGGCTGAATAGTCATGACCAATAACACTGTATTCACTTTGTTCACACTTATTAAACTTTTTGATATGGGATAAACCTTATGGTGGATATATATATATATAGTCCATTTTATCCCTCGCCAATTTTTTCTGAAGCGTATTAGTCACCTGTCAGAAATAATATAACAATGTAGTAGACTAGAACAGAATAGAATAGAATAGATCTTTCCACATTGTACTCTAACAACAAATCTGGTTTAAAAAAAGAAGTTATGTACTCACCATAACGTTCCGAGTAGTTATACTTCATTTTCTGCAACCTGTGGGTATTCTTATCCATATCGGATCCGAGCCGGCAACTTTTTCAAGCATCTGCTCCAAGCTCCTCCCCTTACCCATAATCCCTCACATCTCCTACCTTCCCTCAGATCAAGTTTGTCACTATCCAAACTGTCAGCAACTCAATAACATCACCAACCTAGAACAGGTTCGGGGGAAGGAGGGTGGGATAGTTGCAGAAAATGAAGTATAACTACTCAGATGGAACGTTATGGTGAGTACATAACTTCTTTATCTGAAGTAGTTAACTTCATTTATCTGCAACTTGTGGGACAGAGTCCCCAGCTACTAAAACTCCTGGGAGGCCCTCATGGAAGGATATTCCTGAGCACCGCAGAGCCAAAGGATGCTCTCCCTCTGGAGATCAAATCCAACTTATAATGAGAAATGAATGTATGTGACCTTGCCCAGGTCACTGCTGCACAGACATCATCCAGTGAAACCCTACTCCAGAAAGCAGCAGAAGTCACCATAGATCTGGTAGAATGAGCTTTAACAGGACCAGGCGGGGACAGACCTTTGTCCTTATAGACTTGTAGTATACATTGTGTAAAACATCTAGCTAAGGAGACCTTGGATATGTCTTTGCCCAAAAAGGGTATAGAAAAGGACATGAATAACTGGTCAGACTTACGAAAGGGCTTAGTTCTGTGCAAATAGAAATTAAGCTGTCTATGAACATCTAGCAAATGCAGTTTATATTCACCCTTGCTCTGAAAATTTGGAAAGAAAACAGGCAGGTTAATTGTCTGATTAATGTTTGATTCAGAAGCAATTTTCGGCAAGAAGGAAGGGTTCATGCGAAGCAAGATCCTGTCTTTATGGAAGATCAAGTAAGGGGGCACGGCAGACAAAGCTTGAATCTTAGAAACTCTCCTGGCCAAAGTAATGGCCACTTGGAAAGCTGTCTTCCAGGATAAGAACTTTAAATCTACTGACGCTGCAGGTTCAAAGGGAGGAGCAACTAATGCCTGCAGAATTAGGGTAATGTCCTAAGGAGGAACTGAGTCCTTAACCGGAGGGCATAAAAGAAAGTTGCCTTTCAGAAAAGCTTTACACAGTCTCAAAGGGGCCAGAGCATTCATATTTTTGCCGACATGAAAATTAGAGATGGCAGCCAGTTGCACTTTTACCATCGAAGAACTAGCCATTTGTTGGAAAATATAAGCCAAAAACTCTAACACTGCAGGAACGGGGGCTGTAAAGGGATCTAGGTTCCTCTGAGAAGCCCAAATAGAGAAACATTTCCATTTGCTGTGGTAAATCTTCCTAGTGGAAGCCTTGTGGGATGCCACCAGAATAGTCTTTACTGAAGATGACAGTCCGGGAGTCCTAGCAATCAGGGGAACTGGAGCAACTAAGCCGTCAGCTTGAGGCTGTCCAGGTCGGGTGGACAGGTGCCCGAGGGATGACAGATGAGATCCGGGCAAGGATCCAGAATCCAAGGAGGAGTTAGAACATGAGACCAGAGGAAGGGGAACCACACCTGATGAGGCCAGAATGGGACAATGAGGATCACTTTGCACCCCAGTCGGCAAGCTTTATGAAGAAACTTCGGAATGAGAGCTAACAGGGGGTAAGCATACAGTAACCCGGGAGGTCAAACATGGACGAGATAGCCTCTGGGGAAGTCCCCTGGTGAGGGGATCAGAGCGAAGAACTCGCTGCACTTCACGTTGGAAGGAGATGCGAAGAGATCACAGCAAGGCTGACCCCATGCAAGGAAGATCTCCACTATTGATTGTTTCAGAGACCACTCATATGGCATTAGAATAGCCAGACTCACTCTGTCCGCTAAAATGTTGGAGCGTCCCAGGATGTGTGTTGCAATCAGAAACCAACTGGTGGAGATTGCCCACTCCCACACTCTCATAGCCTCACGACAGAGAGGGTAAGATCTGGTTCCCCCCCTGTTTGTTGATGTACATGTTGTCTGACTGAACTGCAATTGTCCCCGGGGGAAGAACAGTGTGAAAGGCTTGCAATGCTAAAAGCACTGCCCTCATCTTCAGAACATTGACATGCAATCTGGTCTCGGTCTGGGACCACATGTCTTGGACCATCCTCCCCAAATAGTGCCCCCCACTCGAGCTGGGAGGCATCTGTGGTCACTGTGGCTTGGGCTGTGGGTGCTATGAAGGGTCGCCCTGCCAAGATTTCCAGCGATTGGAGCCACCAGAGAAGAGATGCCTTGCAGGCTTTGCTGATTCAAATTGGATAGTCCATGGGGAGGTCTAACCAAGACCACTGTACTGCAAGGGTCCACTGAAGCACCCGCATGTGAAGGCATGCACAGGAAAGGATCGAGATTGCTGCTGCCATGGAGCCTAGGGCTCGGAGAATGTTGCCCACCATTGGCAGCTTGGGGCCAAGGATTGCTAATACATGAGCCCATAGGCTCTGGACCCTGTCTTGAGCTAGAAAGAATTTCAATTGGAGGGTGTCCAGCTGTGCCCCTATAAATTCCAAGATCAGTGCCGGGTTCAAGAGGGGCTTGGAGACATTGATGGTAATCCCTAGGTTGACTGCAAGATGCAGGAAGGAGTCTCTAGCCATGCAAAGAAGATGCTTGGTGGCAGCAACGAGGAGCCAATCATCTAGGTAAGGAAACACCTGAATTCCCTGAAGTCTCAGGTGAGCTGCTACTACTGCCATAAAGTACAGTTGTGTACACTTACTATAAATGTAGATGTTCAAGTGTATTCACTGTTGCAGTCATCACATTTGGGTTATCTGCTTGCAGTAGCCCTCAGTCGGCTTGATTATCAAAGTCTTGGGTCCTGCGTCGGTTGCTTCCCATTATGGGGGTACCTTACATCTGGGGCAAGAAAAAATGATGTAATGGTGCCAGCTGCATGCTTTATACCCCTGACTACCTGACGTCACAGAAGATGAGACAGCAACCAATGCAGGACCCAAGACTTTGATAATCAGGCCGACTGAGGGCTACTGCAAGTAGATAACCCAAATGTGATGACTGCAACAGTGAAACACGAAGAACATCTATGGTAAACACACTGGGGGCTGTGGTGAGACCAAAGGGTAGGGCTCTGAACTGGAGATGATTGGCTCCCAGCCAGAAGCGAAGGAATCTCCTGGAGCTTCTGCGAATTTTGATATGGTAGTAAGCGTCCTGGAGGTCTATCGAGCACATCCAATCGCATTCTCGGAGATGAGGTAGAATAGACTGCAGGGAGACCATCTGGAATTTCTGCTTGGCTACAGTCAGGTTCAGGGTTGACAGGTCCAATATGGGCCTGAGGCCCGCATTGTTTTTGGCATTAAAAAGAACCTGGAAAAAACGCCTGATCCAGTCTGACCTTGGGGGACCAGTTCGATGGCTCGTTTGCAAAGCAGCTTTGTAATCTCTTGCGCTGCTGCCTCCCTTTGAGCAGATGGAACATCTAGGAGGCACTTTAGTTGGACAGCAGGGGTAACGAATGGGATGGAGTAGCCTCTGGATATTATTTGAAGCACTCAACGGTCCACCGTAATGGACTCCCAAGCCGCTAGGTGCAATGATAATCTTCCCCCAACTGTCTCCGGAGTAGGACAGTCGGGCAACCCCTCAGGGCTGCTGCGTGGGTTTGTCTGAGAAGGTCTCCTTAGACCAAAAATTCCTTGGCCCCCTCTGCCTCTGGGGTGGCATCTGTCTTGTCCCCCTCTGCCTCTAGGGGATGAGTTGTTCTGAGAGTCCCGGGAAAACTGTGATTTTCGGAATGACATCTTCTTTTGCCCTCTTTGATTCCTAGAAAAGGATCTTTGAGGGCTAGAGAAGTGGACTCCAACAGTAGACGGAATCTTCCTGTACTTCTCGCTCTGGACCAGTGTCATGTACTGTCTTCCCGAACAGGGAAGAACCATCAAAGGGAGCATTTGTGAATGACGCCTTGAAGGGGTCCGCGAACTGACACAGTCTGAGCCAAGCGTGTTGCCTCATAGCTACGCCAGTCCCAGACAACCTAGCCACTCCTTCCATGGCATGGGAAAGAAGACACATGGACGTATTAGATACAGATTTGAGTCAACATTTTTGTGGAGAATAATCTCTTGTCCTCCGGCAACAAAGACTCTGGCAAAGACAGCAAACTCTGTGACTAGGTCTCACTGAAGTTGTATGATGTGTGCCAAATAATTCAGCACTCGAATGGAAAATGCCGCTGAAGAATATACTTGCTTCCCAAACCGATCCACCCCCTAGACTCCTTGTCCGGAGGGTGGACCGAGGAACTTTCCTGTGCCAGTTCCCTCTTGGTGGCAGCTGCAACCACTACGGCATCCACCGGGGATCCTTTGTACCAGACCTGTCTGTCTGAGGGAGGAGAGAGGATCCTGTCCAGGCATTTTGGTATTGGCTCTATGGTGTCAGGCTCCTTCCATGCCCATGTGGTAATAAGATCCACTAAGGGATCCACAGGAGGGGACAGCCAGGATGTAGATGGGCCTATGCCAAAGGCCTCCAGGAATACTGACTCATCCATAGAGGGTTTTGAGGCTGACCAAACTCCCCTCTGGCAGAGGATCTCCATGATGTCTCCAAAGAAGACATCCTCAGGAGGTGACCCGGGGGAACCCTCTCCTTCACCTAACTCAGTATCTTCTGTCAGGGACTTGGGGGAGTCCAGGTGCCTCCTTTTACATGTGTGCTTATGGGGACCCTCTTCGGTGGGACTCTCTGAAGAGGGCTCGTGAGTCATGGGGGGTTCCACTATGGGATCCACCTGGGGGTCCTCTAGCACAGGCTATCCCTGGGAGAAGCTGAAGTGAGTCATGACCAAATCTACGGGAGCTTGGGTGGAGTCCAAGGAAATAGGCTTGGGTCTCAATTCTTGAGAGAGAACCCCTCTCCACCACGTTGAACGCCGATGGAGAGTGCACCTCCTTAACAACCAACGAGGAAGCTCTCACCAGCTCCTCTGTGAGGATCGGGGCCAAGGCAGAGGTAGCTGGGGTTCTGAATGAATGGCTCGGACCAGACAATGTCAGAGCTGAAGACACCTCTATCCCCTCGGATCTGACTCCCCGTTCTTGGCCTCGAGACTTGCTCAGATCCGAATAGGTCTGATCAGAGGAACTCAAGGTAATTGTGGGCATCGAGGTTGGAGGAACTGTTGGCCCCGAACCCCCAGCTGGCTGGAGAGGGGCCTGGCAAGACTCCTATTTGGATTTGGGTCCGAATTAACCTCCTCATCATCCTGTCCATCTCTAACTCCGACAGACTCAGAGTCGAGCGCTAGGAGGCGATCGACTCTGATCTGGCTGGTCGGAGCAACGACCTCGATGAAGGCCTTGGGTCCAAGAGCTCTGTTGGCTCCGAGAAGATGTAGTCCTAGTCACTTTGGAGGGTGGGCTAGGGAAGGGCTTCCACTCTGGAGACCACTTGTGGTGCCTATCCACTCTCTTCTCTTTGTCCTTTTCCTTTCCTTTAGTCCCTTCAACAGGCCTAGTGGGAGACTGAGTCCCAGCCTGAGGGGGGTGGTTGATCAGTTACTGGAAGAGCCAAGGTCGAGGTCACTGTGTCTAAGGCAGAAACTGGCAGAAGGCCCTTAGCTACCAGCTTTGCCTTACTTTCTTTTAGGGCCCTAGGGTTGAACCCCCCACACACACTACACTGTAAAGACAGATGGGGAACACCCAGACAAATAACACACAGTGTGTGGCCATCATTCGGTGAAATCTATTGGCCACACTCTGTGCATTTTTTAAAAGTAGGTTTTGGCTGCTCAGCCATACTGTAAACCCACTCAGCCAAAACTTAACCCAACACTACAGCACACACAATACAGTGTGAAGGCCTACTATACAACTTTACTACAACTTTTTTTTTTTTTACGCAAAGAAAAACGACGAACAGCGAAGGGGAGGATATGGTTAAACTAACAACCACACACACTCACTAAAAGCACAAGAAAACTATTTACTTACTACACCCAACTTGGAGGTTAAGAGATCACGATGCTGATGCATGAAGTGGCAAATAAGATCTGGGGAAGGTAGGAGATGTGAGGGATTATGGGTACGGGGAGGAGCTTGGAGCAGATGCTTGAAAAAGTTGCCGGCTTGGATTCGATATGGATCTGCATACCCACAGGTTGCTGATAAATGAAGTTAACTACTTCAGATCATTCAGTTCCTCAAGCAAACTATTAATCTGTGTATTACTCCATTTTACAATAAACTGCTTAGCGTGCTTGTCAATCATTTTAACTAGTTCTAAATACTCATTAGTACCACAAGCAATACCATTCGGAAATTTGTAAACTTGCAAGCCTTTTGCTTCTATGTTCTGTCTAATACAGTCAGTTAAATGTACAGTACAATGAAAAAGTATTTGCTCCCTTCCTGATTTCTTATTTTTTTTTGCATGCTTGTCACACTTAAATGTTTCAGAGCATCAAACAAATTTAAATATTAGACAAATATTAAACAAAGATAACCCAAGTAAACACAAAATGCAGTTTTTAAGTGATGATTTTATTTATTAAGGAAAAAAAAATTCCAAACCTACATGGCCCAATGTGAAAAAGTAATTGCCCCCCTTGTTAATTCATGAAGTAATTGTGGTTAATCACATTTTTGGGAAAACTGAGTTCAATTTCACTAGCCACACCCATGCCTGATTACTGCCAGACCTGTTGAATCGAGATCACTTAAATAGAATCTGTCATACAAAGTGAAGTAGGCCAAAAGATCCCAAAAAGGAAGACATCATGCCTCAATCTAAACAAATTCCAGAACAGATGAGAAACAAATCAGTCTGGAAAAGGTTACAAAGCCATTTCTGAAGCTTTGGGACTCCAGTGAACCATGGTGAGAGCCATTATCCACAAATGGAGAAAACATGGAACAGTGGTGAACCTTCCCAGGAGTGGCCGGCCTACAGAAATTACCCCAAGAGCGCAGCGACGACTCATCCAAGAAGTCACAAAACAGCCCAGAACAACATCTACAGAACTGCACTGGGCAAAAATGGTATGCATGGCAGAGTTCCAAGACAAAAACTACTGCTGACCAAAAAAAAACATAAAAGACTCATTTCCCTTTTGCCAAAAAAAATCTTGATGATCCCCAAGCAAGACTTTTGGGAAAATATTCTGTGGACTGAGGAAGCAAAAGTTTAACTTTTTCGGAGGTGTGCATTCCATTACATCTGGGGTAAAAATAACACAGCATTTCAGAAAAAAAATCATGCCCACAATCAAACATGGTGGTGGTAAGTCTGATGGTCTGGGGTTGCTTTGCTGCTTCTGGACCTGGACGACTTGCTATGATTGATGGAACCATGAATTCTGCTCTCTACCAAAAAATCCTGAAGGAGAATGTCCAGCCATCAGTTTGTGACCTCAAGCTGAAGCACACTTGGGTTCAGCAGCAGGACAATGAGCCAAAACACACCAGCAAGTCCACCTTTGAATGGCTTAAAAAAAACAAAATGAAGGTTTTGGAGCAGCCTAGTCAAAGTCCAGACTTGAATTTAATTGAGATGCTGTGGCAGACCTTAAAAAGGCAGTTCATGCTCGGAAACCCTTCAATATGGCTGAATTAAAACAATTTTGCAAAGAGTGGGCCAAAATTCCTCAACAGCGATGGGAAAGACTCATTGTCAGTTATCGCAAATGTTTGATTGCAGTTGTTGCTGCTAAGGGTGGCACGACCAGTTATTAGGTTTGGGGCAATTACTTTTTCACACAGGGCCATGTAGGTTTGGATATTTTTTTTCCTTAATAAATAAACCCATCGCTTAAAAACTGCATTTTGTGTTTACTTGGTTCATCTTTGTCTAATATTTACATTTGTTTGATGATCTGAAACATTTAAATGTGACAAACATGCAAAAAAATAAGAAATCAGGAAGGGGGCAAATATTTTTTCATTGCACTGTACTTTATCTACTTGCAAATTATGCACCTTAAGTAGCTTTTTGTTAAAAATTGACAGCATGGTATTAAAAGAACCATTAAAGTTCATAGGTCCCATACTATTAAGTCTCAAATCCTGTTTTGACCAAGTTTCCAAATCAATCCTTTGAAATGTGAAAAATTCCTTTCTTGACAATTAAAAGTTCTTTTTCCAACCCAGACTTTCTCCATTGGCAGAACACACCACTTGTGAGGTCTGTGCAGTTGGCGTAACTAATTTCTTGATATTTGACGACAAAGTGATGATTTGTTTACCTAACTGTCGAATAAGTTGGGTCAATTCACCTTGTGAATTACAATTACCTTTCTCAAAATTGTTTCCACAAAACTGTTCAGTGACCATATTTTCTTGATCCATCACAAGTAATCCCTTCTCTCTCTGAGCAACAAAATGGTTTGACCAGGAACAGAAGCAGGAGATTAAAAACACTACCACACTGAACTTCTGGACAGCAGAAGCCAGAAAATACAGGTCTGCGTGGATTGCTCCAGTCTTAAATAATACAAACCAAAAATTGGAGAGGGAGGAAATTAGGCTCAAAATATCCCAGAGTAAATGCGATCAGTCTGCCAATGAAAGGTATAACACTGCCATGCAAAATCCCAGAATACAAATAAACCAGCATGCTGCCTCCAAATGAAAACATTAGGTAAGAAATCTAATTTTCTTTACAAAACAGCCAAGAACTGTACATACTTACCTGAACACCCCTTAGCTGTTAAAAACAGTAACAACAAAGGTACTCAAAGATGTGGGATGTGTAATAAGTACCCCTTCATCCTGGAATAATCTATCATTACCTTTACCCATTTTCCACACAAGGTACACTTGACATCTGGTAACTTTGCCACCAAGGGGATGGTGTATATAGCTATATGTAAACTGTGTTCCAGATTCTACATAGGGAAACAGAAAGGCAATTTAGGAAAAGAATATACGCACATACATACACAATCTTGAAAAGAAACCAAAACAATCTCCTGTACAAACATAATTTAGTTTGTGCAAATTTTAAATTCATGTTTGCACACTTGGAAGTAGTTTCTCCTGACATAAGAGGTGGTTCATGGGAGACAAAGTTGGAACAAATGAACAGACTGATTAAGGATTACAAGCCATAAGGGCTTGAAGCTCAGACACCTGTCTGGAAGAAGTAAGTAAGGGCTAACAAATGTACAGTCTTCCATGAGCAATGCTGCAAGAAAGCTGAGGCTGCAGACTCAAAAGGAGCCTGGGTCAATTTTTCTAAAACAAAATTAAGATCCCAGGGAGGATGAATATGCTTCCTGGGAGTTCTAATATGAAGGATGCCTTTAAGGAATTGTTTAGCTTCAAATCTAAAAGTTAAAGGAGATAATAAAAGCAGACAAGCCAAAATAGTTAAGTTGGCCTTAAAAGAAGAATAAGGCAACCCAGCACTGAGCAATTCACACAGGTAACAGAGAACCAAAGGAACATCCACAGAAGGTGGATCCAGATGATGAGAAAGACACCAAACAGAAAACCTCTTCCATTTGGATAAGCAAGACTTCTTAACAGTGAGTTTATGGCCTCCTGCAGGACCCTAAGCACATCCTCTGAAAACAGGTGTCTGTGAAATCAAAATCCTATCCCCCACAATGTCATGGACAGGTAGGGATGGATGAGAGATCCCTTGTCTTGTGTGACTAGGTACCCCCTGTGAAGTAACTTGTGATGATTGCCTTGGCTAAATGCAGAAGGGGAAACCAATGCTGTCTCAGCCAAAATGGAGTCATCAACAAGAGTTTGGGAGCATCCTGTTGTATTTTGGACAGGACTTTTGAAATGAGGGGAAAGGGAGGGAAAACCTAAACAAACATCCCCTTCCAAAAAAAAAAAAAAAAAAAAAAGAGGGCGTCCACCTTCCAAACAAGAGGACCTGGGACTCTGCCCCAAAAATAGAGGAAGTTGTCTGTTCAGAGGGGAGGAAAAAAGATCTATTTCAGAAGTACCTCATTGATGGACAATATCCAGAAACATATCCCTGTGAAACATCCATTCACCGGACAGAGTTATGGACCTGCTCAGACAGTCTGCCATAATGTTTTGACTTGAAAGAATGTACACTGCCTGAAGAGTCACTTGGAATCAGACAGCTAGTTCAAACACTAGGACTGCCAACCAGCAAGGAAAATAAGACCTTGTCCCGCCATTTGTTCACATACCACATCACTCTGGTACTGTCTGTAAACACCTTGAGAGGTCCTGAGGAGAAGACAACATGAAAGGTCTGAACAGCCAGAAGAAGAGCACTTAATCTCCTTGTCGTTAATGTGGATTTTCTGCTGATGAGGCATCCAGACTCCCTGTGCCTTTAGGGAGCCAAAAGCTGCTCCCCATTGCACTTACGAGGCATTTGTGAATGGCTTCTGACAGGGAAGAGGTGAATGAAAAGGGAGCCCTGGATTGATAGTCAACTGCTGAATCCACCACTGAAGTTCCTGCTTGAGACATGAAAGAAAAGGAACTTAAAAAAAAAGAGGGAATGAGAATGCTGAAGCCAAACTGACCTTACAAACAACTGAAGTTCTCATACATAGTTTGGCAAAATGGAGCATAGGGATAGTGGAAGCCATGAACCCAGAGTTCTCAAATTCACTTGCTGTTAATGAGATCAGAGGAAGAAGGGACTGAAAAAAGGAAATGAGAGTTAGGGGCCTTGGGAGGAGGCAGGGATGCCAGCATAGGAACAGTCTGGATCCTGCACCCCAGAAAGACATGATCCTGAAAAGGAGTCAGAAAGGACTTTTTGAAATTTATAGTGAACCCCAGGCTCTGCAGAAGGGAGATTGCGAAGGAAAACTTTGCAACAAGATCTCTGGAGAGGATGCCTGAAACAGGTCGTCCAAGTAGGGAAAGACTTCGATCCCCCTTAGCCTGCAAAAAGCAATCACAGGTGCAAGGCATTTGGTGACTACCCTTGGGGCAGTAGAAAGGCCAAAGGCCAAAACAGAGAACTGAAATTCCCAGGAAGCAACAGAGAAACATAAAAACTTCCTGAAAAGGGCATAATTGGGATATGGAGATAAGCATCCATGAGATCAAGTGACACTATGTAAACCTGAGGAAGCAAAAGCGGGAACAAAGCCTGAAGGGACAACATTCAAAAAGAGGGAACCTTCAGAAATGTACCTAGATTAGAGGTCTAAAATTGGTCTCCAAGTACCCTCTTTCCTGGGTATTAGAAACACTCTGGAGTAAACACCCCTCCCCTTTGGGAAACTGGAACTTCATGAATAGTACCATGAGTCAAGAGATCCCGAAGCACCCCTGGAAAGAAGGGCAGCTGTTCTTGAGAGGGCTGAGAAATTCCCCCCAAAAATGGGGAAAAGATTTCCAGAACATGAAATACCCTTGACAGATAACGGACATAACCCAGAAGTCCTGAGTAATCATTAACCAAATAGGGAGAAAGAGAGAGACAGAAAGGCAAAGAGAAAGAGGAATGTGGCTGGGAAAAAAATAGAAGTTGGACAGCACATGCTTTATCAGGAAAAGGAGGAGACTTCTGGGGCACAGACGTCTGAATAGCTCTAGCAGGAGAAGCCTGCTTCCCACCTTTCTTTCCCTTGGGTTGAGGGTGAGACTGCCTAGGAACAAAGGCTGGCTTATTGGGGTAATTTCTCTGAAACATAGGGACAGGAGAAACAAAACATGTTTAAGTTCCTGTAAAGCTTTGCCCTTATCCTGAAGAGACAAAGCAGCATCAGCTTCTCCAAACAAGTGTTTATTATCCAAAGAAGCATCCATCAACTTAGCCTTAATAGCATCAGTCAAAGGTTGAAGTCAAAGCCAAGAATGCCTCTTCCTCACTGACCCAAAAGTAGCAGCCCTAGAGGAAGCATCTGCTGCATCATAACTACACTTGATGCAATGATGAGACACCTGGGAGAAAGTCCCTAACAGGAAAAGAGCAGAAGTCTTCACTTCAGAGTCAGGAAGATTGGAAATTACCTGACAGGCCTAGGAAAGAGCAGCCAACATGTATCTGTACATATGGGTCTGATAACTGTCTGTCCTAAAAGATAAGAGGTATAAACCTTTTCCCCAACCTTTCCATGGTTCTGCTATCTTTATCAGAAGGCAGTTACTTAGGAGAAGGTAGCAATTGACGTGGCTTGTCAGAAGCTACAGACACCACAGAGAGGTCAACAAAAGCACTTGTAAATAAATTTACACTCTTCAGGCTCCCTATAAAACCTATCGGGTTACTTGAGGCAGGGGGCTGGGAATCAGGAGCCTTAAAAGCATCAGAAAAGGTATCCAACAATGCAGCCAAAACATGAGGGACAGCACATGGTCTGGGAGAATCCATCTGCAGGAGCTCACAATACCTTTTCTATAGTTCAGAAACCTGCACAATCCCACTTAAAGAAAAAATGTCATTCTAGAGACCATGTCCCAAAACAAACTTTCCTCAAAAGGAGTATGAGGACTAGTAGATTCCTCTTCCTCACACCCATAATCTAAAGGAGAAGGAATCAGAGGAGTAAGCAAGGGATTCCTCATCTGAAGCCACATCCTCCTCAGAGGAATCCTGATCCCCAGGTCTTTTAAGGGGAGTAAAAGACTAAGGAGGAGCTGGGAAAGAAACTCCCTGAGGAGGTTTTAAAGCCATAAAAGCATTAAACAACCTTTGAGTGAAATTTTGCCATTCATTCTGTGGGTTCTTATGAGCTGCAGCAATATGTTTAGTTTTCTTCTTTTTTTTTAAGGGGACGTCCTCCTTATGAAATGTAGAAGGCTCAGACCTCAGATGGCATTCAACAATTGTAGTAGGAACTTCTTCCCTGACTAAAATTTGAGGAGCACCCCTAGGGCCCTCGGAAAAAATTAGACACAGTTCCCTTTGAACTTGCAATATGGACGTCTGCAAGTCCTCTCCTCCAAGGATGTGCCTACAGTTGGATTGCCTGCTGGCCTCTAAACCAGTCAAGGACAAATAATCCAAGGAGAGTGCCAGGTGAACTCCGGGCCATCACTCACCTTAGGAGAGGCCCCCTGCAGAGGCTGTACAGCAGAAGAATACAGCCTACATTTATTGGCCAGCTTCTTCATGGACTGCTGCCCCTCAGAGCAGGAAGTTCCTTACACTGTGTCTTTAGCTGAAAGCTTAAAGGAAAACTTCGGGCTCAACTACAGTTTAACTCAACCGCGAATCTTTTTCTTTCCCTGTAAACTCATCCCAGGCATCAGCAGTTAGCAGAACACAAAAAGCAGTTTATCAGTTCTACATTTCTGCCTTTCCATAGCATAGGGCAGGAAAGCCCATCCCCCATCCTTTGCTATCACATTCTTTCAGGTGGAGTTGGTCCCTACCTTCCTGATGTACCTTCGACACAGTCAAATCAGTAGTCCTCTCTCATCCTGATCCTCAAACACTGTGACATCACCATTCTGAAGTGTGGCCCACTTATCAGCTACTATAAACTCGTGTTAGACTTGTTGTGGAACTCTATTCCATCCACTGTTTCCATCCGGAGCAAAAGCATCATTGTATCAAGGCATTTTTCCAGCAAGACAACAGCATAGCAGGCAAAGTCCATTGAACACACACAGAATATCCTAAATTTGTTTCAGTAAGTTAGACTGCATTAAACTGTCATCCCACAATTCTGCGCTTCTCTGCTTCTGCATTATCATGTTGCTGCAAATTTATTTTTAGCTATGTAGAAGTTTTGTTATCCAATTCATTGGTCTCCGACTAACCTGTTGCAGTGTGTGCATGTATGTGCTTGAGAAGTATTTCTGTTTGCATGTGTGTAAGTGAATGCGTGCCTGAAAGTAGTATGTATTTCTGTGCACACATGCAGAGCAGGTTGTGTCCGTGAAACCAGTGTGTATGTGTGTTTTTCTGAATGCAGAACTCAGGATGAATGTGTGTGCCTGAAAAAGAGCTGTGCATGCTTGTGTGTGAGACAGTTAGCGATGCACGAGAGAATGAACTGTGTGTGTGTGTGAGTGAAAGCAGAATGTCTGCTTGCCTGTGAGTATGAGAGATGGGGGTGTGTGCAGTGTATCTGGCAATCTACTTAGGGTGCCAGCAAGAGGAACATCCTTTTGTTTTTTTTTTTCTTTACATAAATGATGGAGCAGGGGTGTGTAAAGCCAACTATAATAAGCCGATCGCTTACAGTGTATGGATCGGCTTATTACTGTGGAGTCTGGGTTTTTTTTTGACTTGGTTTCTTGTTTTTTTCATGGTGCTGCCATTTAACAGCAGAGCAGAGGGCTATACATGTAACTGTAATAAGCCGATCGCTTAGTCTGTCGATCGGCTTATTACTGTGGAGTCAATGGATTTTTTTTTTTTATTTCTTAGCATTTGGTTTCTTGCTGAGGAGCAGAAGGCTGTACATCTAGCTGTAATAAGCCGATTGCTTAGTGTATGGATCGGCTTATTACTATGGAGTCCATTTTTTTTTTTGCCTTGGGTTCTTGTTTTGGGGTCATGGTGCTGCCGTTTAACAGCAGAGCAGAGGGCTGTACATGTAACTGTAATAAGCCGATCGCTTACAGTCTGTCGATTGGCTTATTACTGTACAGTCTGTTTTTTTTTTATTTTATCTAGAAGGTCTGAAGTATAGGTTGGACAACATTTCTGAAGTGCTAGACAACTAAAACAATATTATAGAACTCAGGATGAATGTGTGCCTGAAAAAGAGCTGTGCATGCTTGCATGTGAGAGAGTTAGCAATGCATGAGAGAATGAACTGTGTGTGTGTGTGTGTGTGTGAGTGAAAGCAGAATGTCTGCGAGTCTGTGAGATGGGTGTGTGTGTAATGTATCTGGAAATCTTCTTAGGGAGCCAGCAAGAGGAACATCCTTTTTTTTCTTCCCATAAATGATGGAACAGGGGGATGTACAGCTAACTGTAATACTGTGGAGTCTTTTTTTTTTTCCAGCATTAACTGAAAATAATCCACTGCTTTCTCTTGCCTTGGTCGATCTGTACCATAGCAAGAATATTAGCTGGACAGCCTGTTACACTAACAACCTAAAACTGACTTGGTTTCACTTTTTATAGCTTGGTAGCATTTTAAACAACTTACAGATACAGTCTCTAATAGTAAAACAAATACAACCTGTACAACTGCATCTGTCCCATACCACTAATTCTCTCTTCTGCTTTTTCTTACGGAATTCTCTCCTTTTTTTCATTTTGGTATCAGCTATGCCTTTACTCAATGTGTATGCAATAACAAGTGTTGTTTTGTGCTTGCTACTTCTGAACACACTCATCAATGCCAGACTTCCTTGTTTCCTGATACTTCAGTAACTGCCATCTCACTTTACTCACTTGGATAGAACATCTTACTGCATGTCTGTCCTGTGCCATTGGACTAGCTAATAGCTTCCCTAGTGCCTCTGCTTTCTCATCCATCTTCCCCTGGCTGTCACAGTCGAGATCTAAGATTAAGAATGATGGGATTTTCACTGACAACGTTCTAATTCTAAGTTTTAACTTTATAATGTAGCAGTCGTGTGCACCACATTTCTGTGTTTAATGTTGCTGATCACCATTTTTTTGAGACAATAATTTCATTAAAAGTTTTAGGTGGGTCATTTAACATTTCTTCTTTCTCATAGTCCCTTTTCTTTGGTTTATTATTTTTCAGCAAAAAAAAAAAATAAGTGCAATTATCAGCTTTAAAAAATGATGAGTCTCTCTGCTCACTGCAACCATTCAAGGGTACCTGGCCACTGGATTCAAGATTAAAAAACTCCTCAATACATTTTTGGACCACTGGACTCCTTTCCACGTACCTTAAAATCATTTTGACATCAAGCCCTTCAGTTATTTCAATAGGATAGTAAGACATAAGGACCGCATTTTACAATATTGTATCTTCTGTCTTTTATTTCAAAGTTATTTTTACTTTTATTTAATTTCATAATTTTAACTTTTTTATTCAGTTTAAATTTACAAAGACAAGTAGAATTTATATACACCACTCATTTTAGAACAGCTTTATGCTTGAATGTTTCTAAAACCAGTAAATACATTTGTGTGCTTTCGTTTCCAATAATGCCTGAACAGCAGCTGTAGATTTAAGAAAAACAGATTTTGTAGGTATATTGCACCAGATGATATGATAATTTCAGTCTGACTGTATCTATGCTAGCTTTCAATCCATCTGAATTTAGATATAGTGAGCACTACTGCCAAATTGGAGAATAACTGAGCTCACAGAACTAGAGAAATTGGTAAATTCTAGTAGAAGCAACTTATACAGGAGAGACAGACACAGAGTTAGCCAGACAGAAACTAATACCACAAGGTGAGCAAGAGGGACGTGGACAGGGTGAGTCACTCAACCAGATGGGAGATACAGAGGCCAAAGGAGACAGAAGAGTGCAGAGGTTCTGCTGAAAGAGTAGAAGAAGGATGGAGAAGACCACATATTAGGTAGGTAGGGAGGAAGGCAACCTGCACATAAGTGGGAAAAACTGTGAATGGTGAAACTGGAGAGAGAAATGTTACACATAAAAGGGATAGTGGCATGACGCAGAAAGCAAAGAAGAGGAGAGTTGATGTGGGGAAAGAAGGGGGGGCTGATCATCTGACCTTCAGTCACAAACGAAATCAGGAGTATAGGCAAGTAAGGAAGGAGAGACTGCATTTCTAGAAACCCATTCTAAGGGCTTAGACTGAGTAACTGTGGGAATAGGTGGCCAAAGTGATAATCAAGGAGGTGGGGTTGAATCATGTTGTAGTGTATCTAGTCCCCAGTGATTTGTGAAGGAGACAGCTAAAGTCGTAGCAAACAGGATGAGGAAGATGGCAGAAAGAGATACCCGGAGGTTGGTGGCAGTATTCTCAAAACTGTTACCTGCACCATCAGCCAACACACATAGGAATGAGAGGACAGGGGAGTATAAGGTGAGAATTATGAGTAAAGATTGGGCCTACAACAGATAGGGGTTGGAGGAGGAGATGGAAGCATAGTATACCAGAATAGCAACAGTGTTAAAAAAGATAGTAAGGGATACAGAGACTAAAGCTGAAAGTGAGTTATCAGAAGAGATCAAGAAAGGGGGACACAAGCCTTTTATGAAAATAGCAGGAAAAAGGGAGGGACAAACTGACCACTCAGCAAAGATGACAGGGGAGATCACAGAAGAATGGGAAAAATCAGAAACACTGAATGAAAACTTTGCTTCAGTCTTTACAAAGGAAAGCGAGCGGAGGGTGGTATATTGGGAGGAAGTCAGAGTGGAATGGGAAAAGCATTGGACAGACACCAGTACAGATGGGGATTCTAAATTGAAACTGGCTGCCCTTAGGGAGGGGAAATAAGAACAGCCATATGGACAGTATCCCAGACGCCTCAGAAATCTGGCCAGTGTGTTTGCAGAAGTGCAAAGTCATGGAAATAAAACAAGTGTAGTATCCATGTATGGAATGGGTGGGTGGCAGAAAAAATCTGGGGAACTACAACTGCCCGCTGGGTCTTCACTTTTTATTTTTATGTCTCTATCTGACCCTTTAGAAATCTGGCAACCCTGCCTGTACATCTAACTGTAATTAAGCCGATTGCTTACAGTGTATCAATTGGCTTATTACTGTAGAGTCCATTTTTTTTTTTGCATTTGGTTCTTGTTGAGGGGTCATGGTCCTGCTGTTTCAAGGCAAAGCAGAGGTTTTTACATCAAACTGTAATAAGCCGATCGCTAACAGTGTATTGATCAGCTTATTACTGTGGAGTCCTTTTTTTTAAATAAGTGCTACTGAATCTTTTTATAGGATTATATTATGCTTTCAGTAAAGTCTGAACCCAGAAATAGGTTTCACTTTCA
This sequence comes from Protopterus annectens, assembly GCF_019279795.1. NCBI lineage: Eukaryota > Metazoa > Chordata > Ceratodontiformes > Protopteridae > Protopterus > Protopterus annectens. Next base: position 72,461,682 of record NC_056733.1, on the reverse strand, counting down.
GGAACGTTTTAAATCTAGGAGGAGCAACAACAAATCTAAGGGTTAAAAATCATACCAGCTGAAAGGTATGGTACTCCATCCTAACGAACTTTCTTCTCCCTCTACCTAAAATATGTATGATGGCTGCCAAGCTTTCTTGTGTCTCTCTTTCTGTGATGACCCCATTATCTCCCTGCAGAAACAGTTCTATAAATCTACCACTCCATGTTAGAAAAAAGTCCTTCTTATTCCCTAAACCATAACACTAATTGTTCACCCTTTCTCCCACAGATTTTCTTAAAGAGCATTTCTTAAGAGGGGCCCGTGGAAGGGTAAGTGGAAAATCTTCACCCTGCACAGACTGCAGATCCATTATCTCTCTCTCTATATATATATAAATATAAAATATCCTTAATTTCCATTATTTTTAATAAATAGAAATATTATTATTATTTATAAATTAAAAATTAGTATAAATATAATTATGAATAAATTATAAAAATATAAATTACAAGTATAAATTATTATTTATAAAGTATGTAGTTAGATAAATAAGTATTCAATTAATAGCTGCAAAACTGCTGCAGTTGTGTGATTCAGAGTAAAGCACATTCCCACGTAACGGGATATTAAGCTTGTGGGAATGTACAGGTCGATTTCCAATTTCTCATCTGCAGTTCTTCTTTTAAACTTCATGTGCTCCTTAGGCCAAAATGCACAACTTCTTCTACATTTGTCATGCAAGTGGCACTGCTGCACCTTTGTCTTGGAATCTCTGCCACTAATTCCACCTTACAAAGGTCCTTTCAAGCATGGCAGATTGCTGAGAAGGGGTTTATGAAATCTGTAATGTGACAGTTAACAGAGGTACAGCTATCTTAAGTTACAAACTGCCTTAAAATTAGTGTGTATTACAGATGTAACCAAAAATGCACAGCAACAAACCACATACTTATACAGTTTTGTTCCTAGTCCTATGTGCTTCTCTTGTTGTGTCTTTTGGCTTTTCCCAGTTAGGGGTGGCCACAGCGGAACTCCGGTCCGCTAATGATTGGCAGCAGATTTCTACGTGCCGAGTTGCCAGCTCTGATGCACAACCTTCAATGAAGGTACTCCCATTCACGCATGTCTACACAGAAGATGCTTCAGCTGAGCATCGAACAGGACGTCTCACTGTGAGGCGACAACGCTACCGCAGCACCACCACCGCAGTCCTATGTGCTTCTCTACAGTCTTCATTTCATGGTGATGCATATCAGATACCTGCAACCAGCCATATGTGTGTGACTTCACTTCTGCCATAGCTATTCTTTACTATAAAGTTGGTGCAAATGTTACCATGCCCACATAGCCCTGTGGAACATCTTTTGATTAATTTTCCATAGTATATATGTGAAAAGACATGCACGTATACCATTTTAGCCATTAACACAAAACTGCATGTGTTCACTGCCTATTGTTCCTCTTAGTCCATTATCATGCACAGTGGACATACCCAGTATATTGGCTGATCACTCAGTGACTTGTTAATGATGGACATGCTGAGGCTTTTCAAAGGGTCATCTGTTTTATACCATTCTCTGCATATCCTGGAATACAGCACATGTACATGCCCACCTCTTCCCAGTTGTTGTAGTCTTTGATAACCCATCTTGGTTACAGCTGCCATACTCATTCACCTAGTTAGCATCACTAACCCTTTTCCTGCAAGCATTTCTGCAGCTGGTTTGGTGTTCCCCCTACAGCAGTGTGTTCATTTGTGTATGTTGTTTCCTGTTCCATGCATATGTGTCCATGAAGAATAAAGCTGCATGACATTCTCTTGCATCACTCTTCATATGTACCAGAATATCTAATAATGTATGGAATGTATGCTGACTTTGGGCAGCAGAATATTTGTCCTGTGCATGTTTCTGACAGTACCATTTTGGTGTATCTGAAGATTGCTGGTATCCACAGAGGTATAATTTTTTTTTCTTCTGAGCATGCTGGTCACAGTGTGTTTCCCTACCTATTTCTTTTTTCATTTGTTGAGTGTTGCAGAACACTGATATCAGTGTACCATTTTCTTGTTTGAGATGTCAAATATGCACATTAAGTGACTGCGCACATCTCCTACTAGCAAGTATGGTTGTATAATTCATATTCGGTTCTTAGTCCATACTACCTAACAGTTCTGCAAACTATAACATGTATTTTATACATCAAGCACAGTATAAAAATGTTTGGAACAGCTGCTGCACACATTACAGTAATTGTTACAGTGCTTCTCATACTATGCTCTCTATGGGAGATTGGTGACATTTCTTTATAGATGTACTACTTGACTGCATACTACTCAGTTTTTCCTTTACCGAATGTGATGAGCCGTTAACAGCCCATGGTGGCTCAGCAACTATGTTTAGCCCTATTCAGCTTGCGGGTGTGCACAGTCCTATTCTCATTGCTAATGAGATATGTGGTTGTCAGATTGAGATATGTGTGCATGCACGTTACGTACTCCAGGAAATTTATTATTTACATAGTTCTGCCAAATGGACGTGCAAATATATGTCATTATGTATTATGTTCCTGACCCATATATCCCCAACTCATGGCACATCATTCCAGGACTCTATCTCTTGCAGACCTGCATGTATACACTCTTGCATGTGTGTGTTCATATACATGGTGTGTGCATACTGTGCACTATTACACACTGGTGAGAGGGGAGGGGTTATCACTGAACGTATCTGCTAGGATGTTGGCAATAGCAAATGTGCTGTAGCTCAAAGCAGATCTGAGTGTTGCCATTGAGATTCTTGACATAACTATAGAATGCCTAGTGGTTGTCTAAACAATCGGTGGTAATTTTGTTATTGCAATTAGCTTTGGACGATTTTGTGAGTGATCTTAACTTCTTGCTAAGACTGACAAGGGAAGCTTTCCAATCATGGGATTTTACTCTTTTTTGCAACAGTTTCTTTCTTCTGTTGAAGAGTTGGTTTATGGCAGGGGACCACCATATTAGCTTCCTTTTTTTTGGAGGGCAGCATCTTTGTTATATTTGGGATGGCACGATCCATGCACTCTTCTATGCAGAACCCGTTGCAAGAACATTTTGACAAGAGACTGCATTGAAAGAGGAGGATCCACAGACAGACATTCTCAAAAGGTTGATAAATGAACCCTGATAGAGGAATAAGAAAAGGCATAGGATAGTAACTCAAACAAATATTGTAAAACCAGAGAACAACTAGCCATGAACGGGTGCTGGTTATGTTGTTGGCACTAACTAGAAAACCTTTTCCATTTACTAATATATGGTTTTCTAGTAGCAGCCTTTCTTCCCCCCATTAGTATCTGCTGCATGTCCTCAGTAAACCGGTTCCTAAAAGGAGTTACGACTTCATCATCTGGACAGTCATCTGAAGCTAACTGATGCTGGGGTGTAACAATCACTCCTATTTTAGTGTGAGTAGGTCCAGTCTGTGAGGAAGCTTGTGGTACTTGTGGCTGGCCATTTACAAAGGAAGGGAGATCCATGTTTGCCTGGACCAGAAGGAAGTCACCACCATGATCTTGGGGGATTCCTTCTTAATGTTTTCAGTTACATTACAATACTTTTAAAATGACAGGAAAAAACAAATGATCCATTTAAAAGTAAGTTACAGTCTCGAGAAAGTTCATTATAAGTCAACACTCCTAAGTTTCCTGGAGATAAAAGTAATAAGCACTGACAAAATTAAAAAAAGGAAGCTTTTTTCCCAGCAAAGGGAAGCACCAGCCCATCACTGATCCCCAAATGCATCACAAGTGTGTACTCTTCTGATGCGAAAGAAATCCTTTTGTGTGTCACATTATCGTAGAATGCCCAGACATTTGTCGCAAATCTGGCAAATTAGTTGGATAATCTAAGGAAGGATGTCACTAAATAATGACATATATTTGCATTTCTGAATTCAGATCCTTCAGAAAATGTATGTTAAAACAAACACATTTACTATATCAGCTCTCTAAGTTCACAAGAGCAGTAATTAAAATATGTCCCTATTTTTAAGCCTTTGTTGGCATTTGTCCAGATTTCTTACTGTAAGAGGTAGAGAGGTATAACCATCCCTTATTTTTTCATTATTTGCACGTTTTTAGACAGAGCTGAGGCGATGCTGATCTAACTTTAAAAATCTCATCCCTTAGAATGTATTGATTGGCTTATTACAGTGCAGTGCTTTTTTATTCTTTTTTTTTTGGCTGTTGTTGAGAGACCAGTAATTGTGAAATCATTAGCTAGAAGGGTAAGTAATATAATTAAAAATTGAAATAATCTCTTAGAAGATAGGAAACTTAATCAGTTACTGTAGATTCAGCTCATTGTTAACTGCTAAATTTGAGTACTGGATGGGTAGACTTAGCAGATGTATCAACACAAAATAATAAAATTACAACTACTGACATTCTCTGATGAATTAAATGGACAAAATATATATCCCGTTATGATTTTATTATAAAGCAATAAAATGTACAAATGTTGAGACCAAGTATGTCCTCCATCTGCAAATTAAAAATAAATTGTTAGACAAATACAGGCAATATTGTAGAAAAAGGCAAATGACAATCAGTTTATTTGAAAAATATGAGGGGCCTAGTACTAATGTCATCACTGGCAAGTAAAAAAACAGCTAATGATTCTGCACATAATCTTCTTTTAAAAATCGGTCACTGTTCCCATTTTTAATATGGTTTACAAACAGTATGATATGTACAACACAACTTTTCTTCACATTCAGTAATGGCTGCCAATGCATTTCACACAATAATTGAAAGGAAATAATGTCCGTTGATGCTGTTTTGCATTAGTTGCAGTACGTGCATTTCAAAGTACATGAGCCACATTTATTTGATGTTTAGCAGTAGTGGTAATGTTGAATTTGCACATTTCTCTCTGGTGTTAATGAATACATTTCTGAATTAGTGGTTCCATTTCACATGCATAAAAACAATAAAACAAGAGCAGTGACTGGATACCAAGTTATCACTGCAGTGGATGTACAGTCTGCCATTTCATAGAACACAAATATACAGGCAGTCTCGGGATGCATAAAGTGGTCTGTTCAAGTTGTGCACACCAAGTCTGCCATTTTCCATGGCACTCAAGTAAAGGTGAACTGCTCTTCTTTCAACTATGAATAAGTTACATTCCAGTTTTTAAGCAAAGCTTTATATGTAACATTTCTAACCGAGCTGGGTCAGACATGGCTTTGTATGTCAAGGAAAAGATCACCTCTTAGTAGGCGATATGCGACAGACAACAGCTGCAGTCTTAAGTCTTTCCGCGTCGGGCATGTGTTTAATGGCTACGATCCTCTTCGTGAGGTACTTTTGCGGCATCCCCAGCTGCTGAGGTGTCTAGAGAGGTACATGCCAAATGGGGCATTATACTCAATGTTTGGTCTAATGAGGGAAGAGTACAGAGATATTCCAGCTTGTACTACTTTTGTCATAAGCACATCTCATGACCCTTGATTACATAGCTGTGATGCTATTGTCTGTACAAATCTACAAAATTTCCATCAGGGTCGGAGGTAAGCATGCGTTTTATGATAGCCACAGATTACCTCTCAGCAGTCTGTAGGAAAGAGGGTATAGACATATGTTTTTGAGGTGATCTACGTAAGACATGTTTACACCCTGTACTTTTTGGAGAGGAGCCTCTATGGACATTCTACTTGTGTCCTGTGCTTCAGCAGGTACATACCTAGGGCGACAACTGCATAGCACCACTGAACACACCACTTGCACAGGTGCAACCCAAGGATTTAACCACATTTAACTGAGTCCCTATAACAGGTATCAACTGTCCTGATTTTGGAATCTTGTTTTTGGTCTATTCTTCTTAACAACTGTGGGATTCTGACAAATAACTTAGGATTGCAGTCTTTAAATAATGACATATCTTAGAGTTGCAGATTTTATGTCCTACCAAAAATGCATCCAAACAAATCCTATTATGTCAACTTAGTTTTTAAGAGTACTATTTATAATCTGTCCTTATTTTTAGGCCTTTGTGCCCCCACTTATTTTGAGCTCTGTCCTGATTTCTTGAGCTAAGAGGTTGAGAGGTGTGGTCCCTATATATCATGGGCATTTATTAGAGTGTTATGTTACTTACGAAGATACTCTGTGCTTCTGTCTATCAAAGACATGGGGGTCAGACCTGGTATGAATTTCCAATTGTCCATCTATCGCTCAAGGTTATGTGTAAATATGGATAGGGATAGACTCTGCTTCCCATGGAAGGGCATCCTGCTCCAGAGCATGGAGATTCGGTGAGAGACATCTGTCTCACCAACATGGCTTATTCATGTCACCCTTTGGGGGCATTCCAACTGTTGCATACATCTCATCAGGTACATGTCAAAGGGGCCATTAGACTCAATGATGTGTGTCATAAGGGCCAAAAATGGTGTAACTATGTCTTTCTTTGACCTGGATGTCATGACCTAACTTATAAGTTGGGTGACATAGGATGACTGTCTTACTACTTTGGCCACAGGTTGATGAAAGGCCATGTTATTAGCTGTATATGTTCCCAGATCACTGGATACTGGTTCATCTGTTTGGGATGTCTTAGTCAAGGAGTACTTATCCTGGATGGCATTTTTACCAAAAAACAATACATTGCACTTCTTGCCAATAAGTTGCAGTCCATGGCTTTGGAACCATTAATTTGTGGTGAACCCTCTTGTAAGATGTTTGTGTCATGGGAGAATGTCAAATCTCCCAAATTATCCAGTCATCTGCAAACTTGGTCAGTCTTTACCTCTCAGAAGTATATGACAAATATGAGTGATCTCAAAAAGGAGCCTTGAGGTGCGCAGCTTGTGAATGGTCTTTTGGTGGACGTGGTATCAACAATCCTGATTTCCTGAGTCCTATTTGTGAGACAGCTTGCAATCCATTGAGATATGTAGTGGTTTATGGCCAATTCATTGAGTTTGTCAGCTATATCTGAGTGGGATATTGTATCAAATGTCTTAGCCAGGTCCAGGTTAGTGTTACTGTTTTCACCGTTTCCCCCTGCATGCATTGCCTTACTGGCTTTCTTAAAAAAGTCCACCAGGTTGACATAGTCGTCTCTTAACAAAGCCAAACTGAGGTGGGTCCAGTATCTTCGAACATTTCCCTGTTAATTCAGTCTGTTGCTTTGCATATTAGACTAGTCAGACTAACAGGCCTGTAGTTTCTGGGGTCAGTTCATCATCCACCTCATAACAGTGCCTGCTGGTGAGACACGAGTAAATGTGTGAAGTGCCACATGTTGGCAGTGTGCATACAGCTGACCGTGGCCTTATTGTTCAGCTGGGCGATTGGTACTTCAAGGTCTGTACACCTGCACATACCACTGACTACCACATGTTTGATTTCACCTGGGGGGACATCAATTTTGGACATGTTGCCAGGAATGACAAAGTATGCAGGTTCCTGATGTTCCAACCTGGATTTATTTGGAATCCCTCCAGACACACAGCAACACCGACAATGGAAACACAGATCTCAACAGCTCTGTAATTGTTATAGCTGTTACTGGTATTGACCTTTTATCATGCATATCATTATGTACGGAATTTCAAAATATATTTAGTCTAAAGCCTCAGAGACTAACACATGCTGGGCCGCAGTCTGCAGACACAAGCATCTTCTTGACTTGCTATCAGTTTCCTGCTGTGAAGTACTATTCAAAGACCATTAATCAGCTTAGAAAGCATTTAGTACACATTAACATTTTGCCATAAGCTGCATATGTAAAATAGTCAACAGGTGTTTACTCTCCTTCAACCCCTGACTGTGCGGAATGCTTTGAAGTGAAGAAAAGCCAAATGCTCCTCCTTTCTTTATAGTTATCGGTCTCCAGTTGAGTATTTACACATGAAAGACCTCTCTCACCTTCCTAACTGGCTTCCTGGTATTCAATCCTTTCTGAGTCACCTTAGCTTGACAGTTGCCTCTCTTTGCTATTCAGTCATTTCAGAGTCATCTTGGCTTTATTGTATGCTGTCTACAGTTGAGTATTTCCACATGAAAGACTTTTCTCACCTACCTAAATGGCTTCTTGGTATTCACTCGTTTCTGATTCAGGTTCACCTGACAGTTATCGGTTTCTGCTTTACAAATTCAACATAAACGCGATATCTCACATATGAAAAGACTTTCTCAGCAGTGAATCATTTAGTAAGGTGTGGAAAGTTCAACATTTCAAAATGTAAACAAAAATCAATACTAAACGTTTTCTATTGTATATGCACTGCTGGTTAGGTGAATATGTCTAATAACTAAAGGACCGAGTTACACCACAATGCATCTAATTTTTTTTTTCTATTAAAGCACCCCCATCCCCATAGAAGCAGGTCATTTTCAAGATACTCAACACTTGTTGACACACAGATAGAGCATACAGATTGTGTGGTGGACAAAACCAAGGAAAAGACATTTCTTCAATTCAAATTTGAATTTGACGCTTGGCTAAATAAAGTACATGCTCAGTTCTGCAAACAGCAACTGAAAAGTCACTTAAAAAAAACACCAAGGACATAATGTTCAAATCACCGGACCATACAGTTATCAAGCAGCATAATTAAGTATTTAGCTGTGTACATGTGAATGATTAAACACACATATATATGCACTCACGCCTAGGGCAAATTTAGAGTATCCAATATCAATATAAAGCTATGTCAAACCCAGAGCTGTTGGACAGGCTACACCTAAAGAAATCCCAATCCCTCCGAGCTACACACTCTAGGTACCTAAATCTTGTCACCACAATAAACAGGACACGCTGGAGGGATAGATTCCTGTCCCAGGGACTTCCTATACTCTGGAACAAGCTACCCATCTATGTCAAGCAAAGTTCTTCATTAGCACTCTTCAAGAAAAATCTTGATGAGTGGATGGGAAATAGGAAATACACCCCGGGGATCACTTCTGTCTCTGCTGGACAGTGGCACAGGAAAATAACTTTCTTGGGTGGCGTAAGCTATGTAACCTTGCTGGCTAGGCTTACGTAGGCCCTTGGGCCGATAGCCTAGTACCTACCTATGAATAGATATAAATACATATATAGATATACCTTACATTTATCACAAATACGATCTGTAATACATGAAAAAATATACTTGTCAATCAATATGTCTGAGATTTTTTTCTGTCTGCCTTTGTGTCTGCTTATTTATGAGCACGTATGTATGTGTCAAATTTTTATGTATATCAGTATTTCTGCATTTGACAGGTGCTTACGGCAATTAATGTGTTTATATATGTATGCATGTGTGTGTATATATATATATATATATATATATATACATACATGCATGCATTTGCAGTTGAAGTAAATAGTGTATACACCCCTGTTGACATGCCAGGTTTCCGGTATATAAAACAAATGAGACCACAGTAAATCATGCCAACACTTTTACCATCTGTAATGTGACCTATAACATGTATAATTCAAGTGAAAAACAAATCTGTTGGGTGGCAGAAATATAAGAAACGTACAATAAGCGGGTTGCATAACCGTGCACACCCTTAAACTAATACTGTTTAAGCACCTTTTGCCCTAATTACACCATTCAGGCTTCTTGGGTACACACCTGCCATCAATTAAGGAGACTCAGATTAACCAGAAATAAAGGTCACCTGTCTTGATAGGATTATCAATCAATTAATTTAAATGACATTTGTTACCTGGGTCTGACAGGACAAATCCCTTTTTCACTATTAACTCAAAGAAGTCAACCAAGTTGAACAGGCATGAACTACCCTTCACACCCTGTACAATCACAGAGTGATATTTCTTCCTGTTGAGGGCCCTTAGTGCGTGTGTTAGGTATTATATCCTAGCACCTGACAGGCAGATGGCTGTTACCGTATCGTTATTCAAACGAGTGAATCAGACATCAGTGTGTCCCTCACTATTGAGTCACCTATGACTAGCGTTGTTGGGAATGTTTTGTCTTGGAGGCTTTGGTTGCATGGCACACTGTTTAGAGAGTAATGTGTCTCATGATTACTGTTGTGTTGTGGTGGTTGACTGCATTTCTGACTTGCAAGTCAATGCTTTCTGGGTAGATATTGATTGCCTCCACGAAGGTGGGTGTGAGGTTTGTGCTTTTATGTGAAGGCAGTGCTGGTGTGTGTTCTGGAGGGCTGTGTTCCCTGTGGTGTGCTGCAAGTATTGACCTTCTGTTCTTGACCAGCTATTGTTCTTGCCTTGATAGTGAGTTGCTTACAATTCGGATATATGACTGCATCTATCGCAAGTCTGAGTGTTGGGACATGAGGAGAGGGTTTTTGTTGTACATCAGGCAGTGATGACATTGCATCAGGATGCCCAAGTTGACCACGTTAATAAGAGAAGGCACTGGGAGCTGACCATGACATACATGTTTATGAAAGAAAGATGTGGTACTGGTCTCAAAGAGACCTCTTTCTTTGATACCAAAACCAATCTGAAACGAAGCCTTTTGCCACTTTGACTCAGTCAGTGATTTGTCAAATCCTTATGCAAGTAATTACTCAACCTGATGATATTTACTTTTGCTGTTGTGGTAGAAAGGAAAGAGGTTTTACCTATAGTGCCACCTGTAACCCTCCTGTACCAATTTTTACATCCCAATGTCTGAGACAATCTTTTTCCCAAGAGAAACATTGAGAAACGATGATAGCATAGTTCGTTTAGTCTGCTTGCCTCTTCCTTTCTTCTGAATGGACCCATTTTATTATTTCCCTCAGGTCATCTGTTTTGCTCCTTTTTTGCTAGAATATGGCTACCATATGTATACATCTGTTCTCAAGCTAAGCAAGCAGTGTTCCTTGCCAGTCCATTTGCAGCTACTGATCATAACTGGATTCAGAAAGAATATCAAGTGTGTCAAATGTGCATTTATGTATTCCTGAAGAGCTTTTTGCAAATTAGTCTGTTATGGGTGATGCAAAAGAGCTGCAACAAGTAATCCCATATGGTGCACATATTATAGTTTGCATGATACTGGAGTAACTTATAGCTATGTAAAAGAATGGACAAATTATTATACAGTGAAAGTGTGACTCTTGTCAAGTAGTACTTATGTTGTCTTGTGAACTTTTGCACACATTGATTAATGTAGTTACTAGTAATGCAGATATGATTGAATGAGTGGTAACCAAATTTTGTGCAATGATGGAGTTGTATATAAACTGTGGTTTTGTCACCCACATAGTACGGTGTGGAGGGCTTGCCCCCTGTAAAAAAAAAAAAAAAAAAAAGTCTCAAAAAGTGATTTTGGAATACTCAGTTTGCCGATTCTGATTGTTGGTGTTTTTGCTTACCTCCACCATTGGTGGAAGCAGGTTTATTACAGGACGGGTGATATCTGTCAGGTAGTGGGCGATAGAAATTACCTAGATAATTGTCAGAATGACTTAAGACTATCCCATTAATAGGTCTCAAACTATCTCCATATTGCTTTCAAGCTCCAACACCACATAAATGTCTTTTAGATTCCACTGCCACATCAGGCGACTGCCAATATTTTTCTTTTACATGTCTTCATATTGACTCCTGTATTTAAATTATGTGACAATATTTCTGATTCCTGTATTGCAAACGTATACACGCCCTGATCTACATGGCCCCCCAACACTATGTGTATATACATTAGTAAACACGCATACCTGCATGTGTTAATGCGTGTGCTGCTGTGACATGTCAGTTTAGCTTGACTGCAGAGTACCTTTTAAAACTATGCAGTAGGCATGCATGATCAGGATCCGTTGTAAAAAGCTGACTACATACATATGGACTTGTATCTCACTAACTTACTCGGTGAGACGATACAGTACTTTGGCTGTAGCAGACACCAGTAACTTACAACTGGCAGTGACTGATCTGTTGATAAATGTTTGTTTGCAGCATAACCTAAGTATTACTACTGTGGGACGCAGTGTGTAACTGCAGGCTTTGAATGAGGTTGGTTTTTGGGTATCTGATTTTTCCTTTCACCGTTGTGACATCAGCTAATCATTTTCATGTATAGGAATGCATCATGTATTAACCATAAGTGATCAGAGTGCATGTCTGCATTGACAAAGCAGTGTGCCACTAAAGGTATGGCATAATTAGTCATGGACATAATTACAGAATGCATTGTAACAGTATTCATTTTAATTTCAGTGTGGGTACTGTGATGGAACCAGACAAATGCACAGTACATAAAGGCCTGCAGATGGAAGGTCGGTATTACATACAGTGTGTGTTGTGGTGGTTTCAGTTTTTTACTGCTGGGAGTCTAATGGTCACAGAAGTGGGTTGTTAATCCTTTCATCTGTGTTGGTCTAGGTACCCCCTCAGAGACCTCTCTAGGTGTGGATATGTGGCCATTCTTATGTGCACTGGTCATCAAAAAGAGCTATTAAAATAGGAGCACAAAATCTGTGGCAAAGTGAGTCCGAAATGCTAGTAGGCTTGCACTAGGAAGGCCTGCTATGCCTGCTGTGGGAGAAATATGGCTGCAGTGAAGAACCAGACATTGTAATACTGCATCTGGGCGGAAATGACCTAACCACATGCCCTCTTGTTGATCTGAAAGGCGAAATCATACAAATTATGTATAGACTGCTTACATGGTGGCCTAATAGCCATATCATATGGTCAGATATCATACAAAGGTTGGATTGGAAGGGTGCACGTAGCATTAAGGCCATTGAGAAAATTCGAAGACTGCACAATAGCTTTATGTGGGGACAGACGGAGTTGTGCAAAGGATCTGTGATTCACCATACATCCATAAATGCTCAGTTCCCAGAGTTATACTGTTATGACCGCATTCACCTTAGTGACAGTGCACTTGATTTATTTATATGTCATTTGAGAGAGACTGTACTTTTGCAAAAACAAAGCTGCACAATTGTCCTTTATGTAAAACAAATGTGCTGGCAAAGCATTCAGGAACATGTGTGATTGCACTGATTAATGTAGGTGTTTGTCTATAGTGTCACAAGTCTTCAGTCCATCGGTCAGTACAGAGCAATGTGACGTAGCCACAGCCTTCATAACATGTCTAATATAAAAACACGTAATGTAGTCTTGGGTCTCTCGGTTGTCATGGCTAATGTGGTGGGGCGAAGGAAAGCTGTGGTGCAAGTTGAGGGTTGACTCCAAGAAGTACTATTTTAGAACAGAAAAAAGTGATTATAGCTGCAGTACAAGCATGTTAGTAAGTTACCTTCAGCTGAGTGGTGTTAGTGCTTCAAGGTCAAAGTGTTAGTATAACTATCTGAATTGTGCTGTGCGGTCATTACATTTATTCGCAAAATGTGAGGTCAAACTATAGACACAGTCTACTTGTCTACGTCTTGACTTGCAGAGTACATAAAACTTTTGTCACATGTTGCATAATATGTCATGGACCCCTGCGCCTGCTTCAAATGAGGTATTCTTTGGCAGTGTTGTAAACTGGGAAATGCATGCATCTATGTTTTGCTACTGGACTGATGTCATGTTTTGCTTTCTGCATTTCACAGAATTTTTTGACGTGACAGTGATGAATATGCAGGGTCCAGTCCCCTTCAGTTCTGAGCCGAAATACGCCCCAGGAGAACGAAGACCAAATCTCCGCCGTGGAAGCAGTGATGCTGAAGCACATGAAGAGAATACAGAGAGCATGAGTTGGTGCACTTGTCAAAAGTGTGTTCTAATGAACACTCCTCGTGAATGCTACTGCTGTGTATCGTCCCATCGAGCACGTGGTAAAATTGCACAGCTTGAAATCTCCGCCCAGCCCCTGTGCATCACTGATCACATCGACTTTGAAATGGCGCGCCTAAACCCTGCTGTACTAGAATTGGTTCTGCGTGCAATGCACTACGTTAGAAGGCAATCACGCAACATACGGTGGAACAATAGGTAAGGGATCAGTAAGGAATTTGCAAGAGGGTTGCTGTTACAGCATGGAGATCCTCTCAGTAGAAATTTAAGTGGGTGGTAGATCTTACCTTGCACAGTATGAACATTAGTTTTTCAAATACCACCATTTATGTGCAGTTTAATTGTCTTGACAAGACGAAAGCATGTTTAATTACTTTGTGATTCACTTTTGTAGCCAGAGTAGAGCATGGTTACTTGCTTTCTGGCTGCCATAGTGAAATGAGTAGTTTGTGCTGACAAATTGGGAGTTGAATGCCGAAAGGTGCAAACTGAAGCCGCAGTAGAACTTTGTGAACAGTAGATTATCCATAATCATGATTCCTGTGATATTAAACAGTTATATGTTGGCCAATGTTTGGAGCAGTTTGCCCACACATGTGTAATACTACATACTCCTACCTAGGAAGGGGGAAAGTATTGGTTCATGATACTTGTGATTAATGCATGATGAGGTGTAAGTTGCTAAACAAGATGTCATGATTTGACAGGTTGTACTGCATGGTGACATACCAGGCATATGTGCTATGGATTTTTGAAAAACGGAGACTGGGACGTGGGAACAGAGTTGTCATTGCGGCATGTGCAGTCTCACGTATACGACAATTTTCTGCAGACTACAACGAATATGTTGGCTTCCTGCCTTTCGAAGAGATATGGGTATACCCTGAGTAACTGACATACATAGGAGTAATGGTACTGGAATGACAATTCAGTATCTGAAAAGGACAGCAGATGATCATGAGTCTCTACTATTAGGATGTATAAAAGTGTAACATGTAATCATTTGCTTTTGTATGGCAATAAAAGTTTTAATTCTTTTGAAATTGTTTGGTCTTATCCTTATTTGAGGCAGACTGTGTTAATGACAGATGTACTGGAATGGTAAATATGGAATTTCCTATATCCTTGTAAAAACTGACTATGCGTCTACAGCATGTATTGCATGCATACTTGCACAGGCGAAGTGAAGCTTTTGTTAAACTATTTTTGGTCAGTGCCACGGCATTTTTTTGGGAGAAATGTGCACAGATCAAAATCAGTTTCTATTTCTACTTAGATAGCCATACATTGCACTGTAGCACTGAAATATATTTTGGATAAAGGTCTTTGATGCAGCAGATATGTACTGTATTACAGGAGATTTGTGTGAAACATTTCAATCAACAACCGCATATTCTTTTCTTTTTCAGGTTCATCACTATTCTCCACAAGGATTGGTAAAAATGCCGCAGTGCTTGGCCTATGGCTTGCCCGACCAGAAGAGGTTGCATGTCTTTCCACAGATTTCCACGCAATGCACAACAGTGCACAGTGTGGGTGCGTCGATGTGGAACTGATGTTGGTGATATTTGAAAATTTGTTAAGGAGGAGATGGTGATAGATGGCAACCCCCCCCCCCCCAAAAAAAATGACTTATGCTCACGTCACTGAAGAAGACATGTTTGAGTTGGACTACCAATTTGAAGTGATGCCAGAAAACATAAAACCACGTAGACCTCGTTGTATATTGAAGGTCAATGCACTTCCAACACACTCTGACTTTGGTAACAATCGCATATGGAATACGTCAGTGCAATGTATCAATCGGAATATGCGATGAAAGGTATGTATGCTTTTACAACTCCCTATTAAATGATGTCAGGACAGTAGTGCAATACTACCAATATTGGGAAATCAAGGTTATAACCCATTAAGCAATACGAGGGTTGTATATAGTCACTGTAAGGGTGATGTCACTTGAGAGGAAATCTAGTTTATAAACCATTAAGCAATACGAGGGTTGTATATAGTCACTGTAATGGTGATGCTTCTTGAGAGTAACATAGTGAAGTTAATGTGCAATAACACCATTATCTGTAGTTTAAATTTAGGTGGAGATACAGAGAAGGGTCTTAAGTATTGGACTGTATTTGTACTACATCAGTGGTGTGCACAAAGATTATTGTTGTACTTGCAAATGCATCACCATCACTGGGTCATTTGAAGGTTACAATTTTGTACATGAAGTTTATTTATTTTCCAGCTTGTGGAGGAATTTCTGTCAGAACCACAGCCCGTACAACAGCATTTGGAGGAGCCATCCAGAAGCAGTACTATGCAGGTAAATCAAATAGGTTGCATCAGTCAAAAGTACACTTGAAAGTAGCCTATGCGTTCCATTTTGCAATTTGTGCAGAATGGTGTACAATTAAGGCTCTATTTACAATGCATAATTACATTTGCACTGAAATTATATTGTATAATTTCAAGGGTAGATAACTTGAAAATATGTGAATAACTGCTGTGCATTAGACTAACAGTTGTACACCTCAGCGAGTATCAGTTACTCCACACACGGGCTTGGAAGTATGAGTAGTGTAATGTTAGTAAACAGGGAATTCACAGGATGGATGTTGTCATGACACAAACCGTGAAAGCACCGTTAAAGCATAACCAAATCAAAAGTTACGGGTTAAGGGTCCTGTCACTAACATTTGGCTGTAATGTGCTTTTTTCAGTAGAGATAATTGAAACAGGAGGGTCTTGTAGGACTGGTATCACACTGGTATCATAGGTATCACAAGGGATAAGAAACTAAGAGTAATGCTACTCAACGCCAGAAGTCTAAACATCAAGATGCATGCACTCGAAACTCTCCTTAGCATGGAGAACACTGATATCTGTGCAGTAACAGAAACCTGGTTCAAGGCTCCCGAGAGCACCCCAGCACTACCAGGTTATACCTCGTACCATGCTTTTTGGCCCCAAAACTCAGACCAAACCACAAAAGGAGGGGGAGTATCAATATTCGTCAAAGATACCCACACCTCCAGGTTGGTGGCACAGCACAAAGCATCGGAGACTATCCATGTGCAACTAACAGTGGGTAAAACTGCCTTCCAGTTTATAGCCTGCTACAGACCACCCTCCCAAACCCAGGAACCCCACTCGGCCTTCTTGAGAAGGCTGGAAAATATGACGGTCTCTCCAAACACCATTATATTGGGTGACTTCAACTACCCAAACATAGACTGGGAGCATTACTCTAGCTCCAACACCCTAGCCCAAAGGTTCCTAGAATTTATAAACTCAAATGCTATGAAACAACTTGTGACCACTCCCACAAAAGGTGAAAACATACTGGACCTGATCATCACCAACATGGGGACTCTATGCTCCAGACCAAAAGTGTATCCCTCACTGGTAAGATCAGACCATAAATTAATCTCACTGGATATCCACATCTCGACCCCACCCCCTGCCCAGAAAACCACAGTGAAAAACTTCTCTAAAGCAAACTTCAAACTACTCAAAACCGAGGTGGAATCCTTCAAAGCCCCCGGGCCTGTGGAAAATACGGCCCAGACCGCAGAATCCTTTATAAACACATTCTATGAACACCTTCAGGAATGCATGGATCATGCAATTCCAAATAAAACTAAGACCCAATCCCCCAAAGGCAGGCGTCCAGTCTGGTGGACCCCAGCCATAAACAAACTATACAATAGAAGAAGGAAGTTACTACACGATAGAGCAAAATCCCAAAAAGGGAAGGCATCTCTGACAGGATTAGCAAAAAACTATGGGCACTCAAAATCATCTAAGGCCAGCTTCAAGAGAAAAATTGCACAGGACACTAAAGATAATCACAAAGCTTTCTTTAATTATGTTAGGAACCTGGGTGGAAATTCCCAGATATACTCAGAAATAGTCCAAAATGACAAAAAATACACTGAACCCACAGACATTGCCAACATCCTGGCTGACAGTTTCAGCGCAACCCCCCCCCCCCCACCAAAAGAGCAAATATCTATTCCAGCAGAGTGCTGCCCCCGACATCTCAGATGCTCAGGTAAAAAACGCCCTCTCCAAAGCAAAAAACACCACATCAATCGGACCAGACGGTGTCCTGGGCTGCGTCCTACATGAACTCCAAGATGAGCTGAACCCAAACATAAAGCTACTGTTCAATCTCAGCCTTACTACAGGATATGTACCCAAAGAGTGGCGTACAGCAACAGTGGTCCCTCTCCACAAAGGTGGTGCCTCAACGGATCCTGGAAACTATCGTCCCATAAGCCTGACTAGCTTGGTCTGCAAAGCTATGGAAAGGATCATCATGGAACTCATAAATAAAGATATTGGGAACCTACCCAGTTTGGCTTTGTTAAGGGCAGATGCTGCCTCTTAAACCTGGTTGATTTCTTTGAAACAGTCACCAAGGCCATTGACGAGGGGAAGGTGGTCCACACAGCCTACCTAGACCTCGTAAAAGCCTTCGATACAATACCCCACTCGGGCATCATAGATAAGCTATCCAGCTTAAATATAAACCCTTATGTCACTAGATGGGTTGCAAACTGGCTCAAGGACAGAACCCACATGGTTAGAATTGCTGGAGCCATGTCAGACTCCAAACCAGTTACAAGTGGCGTCCCACAAGGCTCAGTTCCCGGGACCTCTCTTGTTCGCTATATATTTCTCGGAGGTACAGGCCAACACGGAAGGACTGTGGCTGACCAAGTTCGCAGATGACTGCAAACTGGGTGCCATAATCAACTCTCCAGCTGACACAAGCATCCTCCAAAAGGGTCTCATAGAAAGAGACAACTGGTGCCAGAGCCATGGCCTCAAGCTAAACGCCATAAAGTGTATAGTCATCCCCTTTGGCAAAAACAAAGTGCCCACAAATTACCACATAGCTGGTAATCCATTAAGTATGGAAGTAATTAGGGACCTGGGGACTCAAGTTGATAGCAATCTCTCATTTGACAACCACGTGGCCAAAGTGGTTAGAAAAACATTCTATATAGCCCACCTAATCATGAAGGGATTCACATCTAGATCAGGGGAGGTCATTGTGCCTCTTTACTCATCCCTCATCAGGCCCATAATCGAGTAGAATGCCCTTTTGGGATGTACCTTACCAGACACCTGCAGCAACTGGAAAGACTCCAAAAGTACCTCACCAAGAGGATCAAAGGGCTCAACAGATGCCATATGCTGCCCAGTTAAAGAAACTCCAGCTCTACTCTGTTGCATACTGCCTGCTTAGAGGCGATCTGTGCCTGACGTATAAAGCCATGTCCAACCTGGAATTAATGGACATGCTGCACCTCAGAAAATCCAAATCCCATCGAGCTACGCACTCGAGGGACTTGAACCTCAGCACAGAAATAAATAGGACATGCTGGAGGGACAGATTCATAACCCAGAGGCTCCCTTCACTCTGGAATAAAATCCCAGTCCAAGTTAGGCAGAGTCCCTCACTGACTCTCTTCAAAAGGAATCTTGATGAGTGGATGGGAGATCATAGGTTTACCCCAGGTATCACTTCTGTCACTGTTAGACAGAGGCTCAGTAAACTAAACCTCAAAAAAGGGCATAATAAAGTTCATTTAAATGGGTGGCGAAAGCCAAACACACACTGGCTAGGCTTACAAATGCCCTAGGGCAGATAGCCTAGTATGAACATATGGGGTGGTGTGAAGAGCTCATGCAAATACTGTGCATTTGAAAGGCAAAGTTACATCAGCCTGGGTGCAAATTCCCACTACTTTGGAAAAATATTCTGTATGGCCCCATGTTGAGAAGAGGGCACTTGACTAGTTGGCAGTGACACATTCATCAAAAGTCAAGGGTGTGTATACATAACTGGATAGAGATGCATACATTAATGTCTAACTGATTTCTTCTCATTTTGGAATAACAGCAGAACGCATCTGTTATGGAGTGGGACAACTGTCGTGAGGGCACCCGGATGGACGATAATGAGCAGAATACCAGTGTGTACAGAGACTCGGGCATTCATCATACTTATGTAAGTAACATGTACTACTCAGTCCCATGGCCGGCCTTAGGCATAGGTGAACTAGGCGACCGCCTAGGGCACCATACAGGCCAGCCTTGTAAAGGGCGCGTTATGCACTTATTTACTTTTTTTTTTTTTTAAGTTTGCGTTCTTCTTGGCGCTGAAACCAGAGGGCGGGTGGTGGGGGAGGGGAGGTGAGGCTAGCACCTTCCCACTTACAGCTGTAGGTTAGCCAGGAGGCTAAAAAAAAACGTTTAGTTTGCAGTGCAAGAATCTTCTCCTTTAAAGCAAAACTTGCGTGCGTCACGAAGCAAACGTCATACAAATGCATTCTGCAGTTCCGCGCGGAATTTAAGCCAGCAGTTCAAAAGAAGAGTTGTTGTCTGTGTCTCCGCGTGTGGCCGTTTGGGTTATAAAGAAGGTAAGTGTATGTGTGTGTGCGTTTGTCTGTAATTTAAACTGTTTATTTCTGTATGAGAAAGAATGTGTGTGGGTATGTACGTATGTGTATGGAATTTAAATTCGTTGTTCTGTTTGTATGAGTTAGAAAGTGTGTGTATGTTACTGTGTGAGAGTAGGTGTGTGTGTGTATGGAATTTAAACTAGCCGTTCGGAGTCTTTGTTGCTATGCAAGAGAGTAGGTGTGTGTGTGTGTGTGTGTGTTGCTTTGTGAGAGTCACTGTATGTGTGTGCTGCTGTGGCAGAACAGAGAAGGTAGGTGTGTGCATAATTTAAACTAGTAGTTTCTCTCATTTCTGTATGAGAGACTAAAGTGTATGTGTTTTGTATGAGAGCAGAATTGGAGTGTGTAGAATTTAAAGTAGTCGTTAGTTACTGTATGAAAGAGAAGGGGTGTGTGTGTGTGTAGTGAACTGGCTTCCAGTCCAGGACTGGTTCTCTTTTTCATCTGTAGCTTGCTTGCCTGAATTTGTTCTGGCTCCTTGTGACCTTAAATTGGATCTCAGATAATGAATGACTGTTGTTTTTCTATTATCTGCTTAGGAGCCATTACACAAACCTGATTTCAGAAGTGACACAAAATATTTTGTAACCTTTTTTAAACACGGTACTGCTTATTTCCTTCTACAATAGTAAGCATTTTGATTTAAATCCCCACGTTGAAATGCTATATTTGCATACCACAATTCCTGCCACAAATAACTGTCTTACCCCTACAGGCTGTTGTATGCAAATCACTGTCATTTAAAAGAATGCAGTCACTCCAAAATATCTATACTTGGTTTTATATCCTCTTGAATATACAGCAACAAATTCCAGTTTCAACATATATTTAACAAGCTGCCATTTCCTGGTTTTCATTTCATCTGATACAAAAAAAAACATACTGTTTATGTAATATCTCTCTAGAAGTTATCTGATCAATTATTTAAATCATATTAGGGGAGATACTTGGCCCCATACTTAATTACAAGCTAAAGTTAAGAATTCTTAAGGCTTCAGTTTGGAAAAGACACAAGATTATATCTCCATCTTGGAAAAGTAGAAAATCCATGTATTTAAAATTCTGTTTGGAAATGAGTGAGACTGCTTCTCCTGCTTCTACAGCATTGGGGGCAAAGAGGGGGATCTATTTGCCTAGATGTCAAGCGGTGTCCTTGATGGATAATCTATTTGGCTAGATGTCAAGAGGTGCCCTTGATGGGGGGTCTATTTGTCTAGATGACAAGAGTGTCCTTGATGAGAACTGCAATAAGAACACTGACATTCACTTAACTAAACTCTACTGTATTTCACATGAAAATGAAGTCTTATAGCTCCCTATATTTAGCTTTAGTACACAACATCCATATACAATTGCACTAAATTTTACTATAACAAGCATGCATATTACTAGAATGTGACCCATTTTTAATGTAAGATTTGCAATGGTATGCACATATATTTTGTTTTTCAGATATAAAATTCTCCCTTGTCACCATGTAACCTGCTATTACATGCTATTTGTCATCTTTCAGGTAGCCAAGTTTGTAATTTTCCATCACAAAGAATTAATGGGACCTTTGAAACAACATTGAGTTTTCCACGTGGAGAATAATGAACCATTATATATGGTAGGCATGAGAAACCACTCATGAAAAGTGGGCAGATACTGGCAAATGAATGTCTTATTTTTATGAAGGAAGAGTCTTCCATAAATACATATTGTCCTCTAAGAGTTTACTGTTGTGTCAGGAAAGGGGGAAGCTTGTCTGTTTCTCATAATTTGTGGTTTTCTGGCAAATCAGGGAGGACTGAAGTCACTAAATAGCACTGCAAGCAAAACTATCCCTATTTTTTTTGGCCATTGTATCCACATTATTTTAGGCTCTGTCCAGATTTTTTGCGCTTAGAGGTTGAGAGGTACACATACCTCCCAACTGTCCAGATTTTTGCCTTGTATTTTTGGCCTATTCCTCATAAAAGTTATGGTTTTCTAGCAAATCACTGAGGATTGAAATAACTAAATGCCAAACATTTGAGTTTCAGCCCTCATTTCCTTCAGAAAATGCATGCTAAGACAAATGCTGTTATTCTAGCAACTTTATAAGAACAATATTTATAATCTGTCCCTGTTTGGATGGCCTTTGACCCCCCCCGATATTTTAGGCTTCGTTCAGATTTCTTGTGCTAAGAGGTTGAGAGGTATGGAGGCATGGTATGTAATGTCCTAGTTGCCGATTTATTTGTTGCATTTTAAGAGGGGATATGGGGTTTTGCATTCCTTAGTGTGCCATCCTTTGTTTAAGATGCCTAGTTACTATGAACTTGTATGTTTCTACCATTTTTCTTTAATGCAACATAGGCAATTAATTCTTCAAGGGCAGCAAGCACTGAATTTGTAGATGGAACAGTGAAATGTAAAGTTCTTTGTCAGTAATAGCATCTTCATTAGTTACAAATCTCTTTAATGTAGAATTATTCAGATGTTTACTTCTACAGAGATTGTGCTTATTTTGACCGATACTGTTTGAGGGGCCTTTTATGGTTAAAATGTTCTGAAATGGGCAGGTTTGTCATTATTGGGTCATACATTTTGTTTCATTACTTACTGGAAACATATTCAAAACTACACATTTAACACACTAAGAAGTGTAAATGTTTTCAGTGTGCAGCTAGCTGTTTTTTTGTTTATCAAATGGCACACTGTGTTGTAAAATCTGAAAGCAGTGTTAATAGCATAATTACCCTTGTTGCAGAAGGCTGTGGATTCCACTCCCACACCATGTAGATGGAGTGCTGATATGCAGTGCCCATGTTATTGTTGATTATTTGATGCATTATAAGGGGGGATAGGGGTTCTACACTCCTGAGTATGTCCTTTTGTATGAGATGCCTAGTGACTGTGAACTTGTTAGTCATTTCCTATTGCAATATTACCAACTTACCAAAATGTTATTGTAATATAGGTAATTAATTTTTCAAGGGCTGCAGGCACTGAATTTGTAGAGAACATTGATATGTCAAGTTGTTTGCCAGTAGCAACCTCTTCATTAGTTACAGATTTCTTTAATGTGGAATTCAGAGGATTTTACTTCCGCAGAGATTGTGCATGTGGAGTAATATTGGTGGATTGTAATGACAGAAGTCTTGAGTGGCCTTTTATTGGTGAAATTTTTTGAACTGTGTAGTGTTTGGTTCATAAATTTTGTCTCATTGCTTATTAAAAGAATGTTTAAAACTACAAATTTAAAACAAATTCTAACAAGTGATGCTGTATTATACAAGGAATATAATACAAGGAATATAATTCAATACAATCAGGAAAGTGAATTAAAGAATAAATACATGTATGCTTGTCCCTAAAAACAGGTGTGCAAGGAGTCTGCTTTGAAAACAGCCCAAAGGTAAACTTAATTCTCCATCAACCAGCTGCATTTCTATGAATGTGAGTTTTCAATTTCTATGAATGTGGGTTTTCAATTTCTATGAATGTGGGTTTTCATGCTGTTTCAATGAATGTGAGTTTTGCCATTTCAATGAATGAGAGTTTCAAGGGCAGACAAGTTTACTGCTCATGCTGTTTTCATTGTGAGACTATTGTTTGTTTATCAAGTTGCTATCTGTGTTTGTGCTACTTTGTTTCAATATTTGTAATCATCGTAGAAGCAAATAACAGAACATATGCATGGTAAAACTGGTGAGATAATCAAATAATGGAACACTGGAATGGCTGAGGAGGGGGCTGCTGCTGGGGGTTGCTGCAAAAGGGGCTGCTCTGGGGTGGTGGTCTAGTACCCTTCCTAGAACCCTATTTGACCATGATCTGGCTCTTGTATTTCAAGTAGAAAATACATATGCAAAGGTAGCTGCTGTATAACTACATTACAAGGTATCTTTTTCTTCCTATGCATTTAAATAATTTAAGGAAATGACTGGAGTGGCTTTATTGAAGAATGACCCAGTGTGCATGGCTTAAATAGGGGTGTTTCATGAGTGTGGTGTGGATGGAGCTTAAGGAGCACCTGAGCACTACTTCGCCTAGGGTGCCATTTTGGCTAAGGCCGGCCCTGCTCAGTCCATCAGTTAAATAGCAGATGACATCAGTGTACAGCGATTCCTTTGTGTTACGATTCAATAACAACCATAGTCTGTGTATGGATTTGCAGTGGACTTTTGGATTACACCCCTTGGCACCTGGGGCCATCATTGTAGCACCTTGTCGATGGTCAGCTTGTCCAGGAAGTCAGAACGCACAGTATGCCAAAATGTGGAATGGAATTGGCAGGGAAGAGTGTGAAGCAGAGGTGCATGTGTCCTATGCATTTACAATACCAATTTCAAACGTGTATTTGTCTTACATTTGTTTCGCTGGGAGGCCACACTGTCCATCAGAGGACATGGCAGACTAGTGTAAGGAAGGCTAAGCAGATATTGTAAGTCAGGTGTGATATGCAACCAAAAGTGCAGGTGTTTGAATGACCCAGTTTTAAAGACAGTCAATAAAGACATGTAATATGAGGCTCAGTTTCTGTGCTTTATTTGTAATTGGCTACCACAGCACAAGCATTACAAAACCATGAAGGCCCCTCAAATTAATGTCGCAACAGATAGTTCTTAACATTGACTGTCATGATTCATTGAGACATGACACTGATCTGTGTCAGTGAAATGCTTCTTTTTTAGGCATGAAAATGCTGCAAGGCTTTTTATGTACTCGACCGTACTGTGTATGCCAATTGTAATGTATGACCATCAGTTTTGAGAAGTGCTGCTAAGGATGACTATACTTTGGATTCTAAACGGGTGGAGATGGAACTTGTACCAGTTTGCACAGAAGTCATTGTGGACAACACTGAGGTAATGACTAGCAGATTCAGACAAGCCGGTAAGTTGAAGAACAAGTCCTGCCAGACCCAAAATATGTGTACTGCAGTAAGTGTTGGAATACAGGCAAAGATACCAGAAACTAGTAGCATCACATCTAAGGTTAAGTTTAGCGAAAGCCATGATGTTGCTATTCAATTCCCAGAAATAATAGTGCAACCATTAATAAAGCACAACTACAGTAAGGTGTCACAATACACACAGAACTTAAATGATGTGCATCCAAGCACAGAAGAAGATGTAGGTCATAATTATTTAGAGTGCGCTAGTAATCATCACTCATTGGTACAGTCTGGCATTGAACCAGTGCAGGTCCCAGAACAAAATGAGGGTAGCCTGCTTAGTGACAACAGTAGTGATGATTGTATGTCTGAAGGAAGTAGAGGAAATGAGAGTAACGAGAATGAGGAAGACCCAGACTGGGGCGAATCCTCAACAAGTATGTCTCAGTCTGATGCAGATGATTCATTTTCCAGGAGCTGTCAGAGGAGGAAGTAGTTGTTGGACAAAAAAAATGTCATTGTTTTTGAAACATGCCTCGATAAGTTGATGTTGAAACTTACATGTCCGATGTGCAGGACACCAGCTTGTGAAATTGAGAAGACGACCATACTTGGAACTTGTGTGAAAGTGTCCTGTTTTAATGGACATGAAATTCTAAGTTGGGAAAGCCAACCACTGTTTGGTCGAATGCCAGCAGGCAACCTAATGAGTGCTGCAGCAGTACTGTTCAGCGGTAGTACTTACACACATATATCAAGGTTTTGTGCTTACCTAGGTGCAGAATTCATTGGAAAGATGACATACTATGACATACAGAGTCAATATCCTTTCCCAGTTGTGCAATTCCATTGGCATGAGCATCATAAGAACCTGTTGAAGGACCTTGAAGGGAGATTGATAAAGTTAGGTGGAGATAGATGCTGTGACAGTCCAGGATTTTCAGCTAAGTACTGTACCTACAGTATGATAGATTTAGACACAGGATGCATAGTAGATTTTGCAGTGCAGCAGGTCTGTGAAGGGGTGGCATCAGTGGGACTTGAGAAGATCGGTTTTGAAAGGTGCACGAGAAATTTAATTAGTAAGGGTGTGAGTATCAGAGTAGTGGCAAAAGATAGGCATCGAGGTATGGCATCAGTAATGCGTGCAGAATTTACTCAGAACATCAGTTTGACATTTGGCACATGTGCAAAAGCATTTATAAAAAATTATGCTGGCTGCCAAACAGAAAGGACAAGAGGATTTACTGCCATGGTGCCGCAGTATTTGTAATCACTTGTGGTGGTGTTCAGCAACGTGTGAGGGTGATCCAGTATTACTTATGGAGAAATGGTTGTCCCGGTCATATCATGCGACTGACCAACATAGCTGGGGGTGTGCTACCAAATATGTGAAATGCCCACATGAAGTACCAAGTCCCTCGTGGGACTGATAAAAAATGGCTAGAGGAAGGAGGGGAGTGCCACAGTGCCCTGCAGAAGATTGTAACACATTGTTGCTAAAAGATCTGAAGCAGACTACAAAGTTTTGTCATACTAGCAATCTGGAGGTATTCCATGCATTGCTGTGTCGTTACTGTCCAAAGTTAGAGCAAATTAGCTATGGAGGGATGAAAGCAAGTTAGCTATCTTGGACCACAATGCAAATCAAAATAGGGAGCATTTAGTTATTAGATGCCCCTCTAGTCGCTCTGGGCCAGTTGGTGAAGAGAGATACTGAATAGTGTATCCCAAGGCGAAGCAGGAGTGGATAGCAAAGCCTATATTTGAAGGTAGGAAGTATGACTACATCTATGACCTCTTGAGGAACGTAGTGTCTGCCAAGACAGGTAGTCTGAGTGTGGAGCCAATGGAAGTATCAGAGCTGCCCAGAAACATAGCTAGATCTGAGCGGCAAGAGAAAAATACTGATTGCACAGTTTCAGTCCCGCTTCGGCAGTAAGTAAAGTACACACAAAAAATGTATAGTTCAGACTACTTGCCAAGTTGAGTCCAGTATAAATTATGGAGAAGTTGCCTGTCGTGTGTATGTCAAAGGAGCTGAAATTTTAAGCAGTGCAATTGTTTTATAGTAAGAGTGTCAGATAGTCTGCAAGACTTTAACAGCAGCGACCAATCTGACTACTGTCAGTACTGAAAAAAAATTCAGGTAGAAGCATTACTAGTGGACATTTGAGAAATGGTACAGTCCCTAAAGCTTCATATTTCTTTTGAAAGTGAGACAGTCATGTTTAATCAGTTACAGAAGCTGTTAACTCATTCATGAAAGTGTAATGTAGCTGTTGGATTGGATGGGCCATTCCATATCTGTCACATGCACAAAATGTTAGGCAGTGCGATGTTTAAATATTATGCGAGAAACAGTGTCAGTCTGCGACACTTAGACAGCAGCGACCTGTCTGAATAGCATCGTTAAGTACATTAAAATGGATGTAGAAACATTAATAGTAAAAATTTGGGAAATGGTAGAGTCCCTCAAGGTTTATATGTCCTCTGAAAGTGAGACAGTCACATTTAAGCAGTTACAGAAGCTGATAACTCATTTATGAAAGTTTAAAGAAGCTGTTGGATGGGATGGGACATTCCATTTATATGACATGCACTGTAGCAGCTGAAGTTAGTCTTTGTTTCCATCCAGTTTTGTACATATTTAGGGTGATTGCTTGTATCACTTTGACCATGGTTGTGGTTGGCAATATAGGAAGTAGTCTCAGCTAATATGCAAAGGTGTGACATTTGAGGTGACATGTCAGTGTGTAGTAGCTGAAAAAGAGTTGTCTGAGTGGGTATTAATAAATACAGAGCAACAATTGAACAATGTAAAGTGTGTGTATGTATATAATTATGTATTTTTTTCCTATGGTTCTCTCTTGTGTAAGAGTGCTGGTGCTCGTGAAAAACTGATCTGAAAGTTGTGTGATCCATTTCCTGGTAATGCAAAGTAACTGTCCTGGACATTGCTGGAGACAAACGTCCAAATGACAATGGAAATCTTATTTGACATGGATGCCAGAATTACCTCAGTGAGAGCAAAGGTGGGTATGACGTGTGATATTTTACAGTACGCAAGGTAAGCATTGTCATACATACTTGTTTGCATGTGTTACTGATGTTTATTACAGGTGATGTGAATGAATAGATGTCAACTGAAGAAATATGACCTGAATGAAGTGAAAGTACTGGCAGAGTAGGCATGGTAAATATTTCACAAAGGACATTTTACAGCCAAGGTAAGTGTGATGAAGTTAACATCGATAGGCACTGAAGCACCGGTGACAGCTATAAGCAAGTTTGACACGTAAACAATAGTCTACTGGTTGATGAATGTGTCTTGATAGTGTATTACACATTTTTTGTTTCTTGATGGTGAAGGAAGTAGACTGGAATAGGAGTGCCATTGGTTCTAGGTTGCCGTATTACACGTGTTTATAGTGCAAAGATAAAATGTATAGAGATACCTGTTCTAGTTGGTATTCTTGAATGCCGTTATCAGCTCACTGCACATTGCTGGACAGTAACATTGCAGAGGCATGCTGTACCTAGGATGATAGACACTGAGACTGTGACCCATAACAGGTATGGTTGTTGAAACTGTGCCTGTTCATGATGCACTTGCAAAGGAGATGGATTCAGTGGCAGTCAGCTGATTAAGTTTTGTGATGGTGTAATAGAAACACTTAGTTGCAATGGTCATTGGTAACTTGACATGAGGGGTGGTGTGACAGTCACTTATGTTGGGTATTGTAAGGGAAGGAAAACACCATGGTTGTTCTGCTGACAAAGTCATGGTGGTGTGAGAATTAAGAACACTACTGGGTGGACGCACTGCTGGTAACACAAATGAGAAGCAGTGGGTGGTCAATGCTACTAATTAGTGGACGTGCTGTAGATTAATTACTATGTCTTATAGTAAACATTCAAGCACAAAGTTAATGGCCTTGAAAGTCTTGTAACCAAAATTTGGCACATTAAATGTAGGCACACCCATAGGATATGTAGAGTGCTATTCAAGCATGGTAGAATTATTAGTTTTAAATGTGTGCAGGACAATGTCATATACGTAGTTCATAATTATTTTTATTAAAAATACTCTCCTCTTAAAGAGTATGTTAGTTGCACCGAATTTCGTAAGGCCAAGGACAGAGGTAAAGAAAATAAGACTCTGCAAACCCGCTGTGTATGTATTGTGTGTGCTGTAACGCAAAAAACACTGAGCATATGTAACTAGCAGTAACCAATTCCAAACCCGCTGTGTATGTATGAAGTATGTGCTGTAACGCAAAAAACACTGAGCATATGTAACTAGCAGTAACCAATTCCAAACCCGCTGTGTATGTATAAAGTATGTGCTGTAACGCAAAAAACACTGAGCATATGTAACTAGCAGTAACCAATTCCAAACCCGCTGTGTATGTATGAAGTATGTGCTGTAACGCAAAAAACACTGAGCATATGTAACTAGCAGTAAGCAATTCCAAACCCGCTGTGTATGTATTATGTGCGTGCTGTAACGCAAAAAACATTGAGCATATGTAACTAGCAGTAACCAATTTCCAGACACTTTTGGACAACGTTTGAAAAGCCATTAATTAAGACATGAGCCTGATTAGCAAGTGTGTGGTGACATGGCACAGGCATCACAATGTTCAAAATCCTGTGTAACAGTTTTGCCGAACTAACAGTTTTTACAGTCCAAGCTGTTGTGTAGTGTGATCCCCGTCACCTGTGCAGATGATGATGATGGGTGGTAACCTTGACACACCAACTTGTGTGACCATGTACTAAAGTCTGATGCACAGTGTGAGACGGCGTTAGATGATGCAGCTGTCACAAAGTTGATGGCAATGGGGTTTGTGTGATGGGATACACGTATTTTAGGCATTATTACATGATTTGTAGTGCCTGCAGACATTTACACAAAGAGGAGAGTGCTGTGAAGTGTGTTTTTTGATCTCTGGTGGCAATATTTTGAATTTGGACTAAGATGTGCAATATTCCAAAAGGCCACACAGCACGGCCTGGTACAGTGACTTATAAGGTAGACATGAAAATTATGTAGGCAAAATTGTCGTTCTCTACTCAAGACACTGACAGTAGCATTCCAATCCTGTGTGCTTACTGCCATGCTTGACAAGTTTAGTTAGTACAACTGCAAATTGGATGCTGCAATCATTAATTTACTGAATAGGTTCATAGGTAGGTACTTGGCTATCGGCCCTAGGGCTTATACAAGCCTAGCCAAAAAGGTACCCTGGTTTTTGCCATCCAAGAAAATTATTTTCCTGTGCCACTGTCAAGCAGAGCCACAGAAGTGATCCCCTGGTGAATTTCCTATTTCCCATCCAATCAAGATTTTTCTTGAAGAGTGCTAATTAGGAGCTTTGTTTGACATAGATAAGTAGTTTATTCCAGAGTATGGGAAGTCTCTGGGACAGGAATCTATCCTTCCGGCATGTTCTGTTTATTGTGGTGACAAGGTATAGGTCCCTAGAGCGTGTAGCTCAGAGGGATTGGGATTTCTTTAAGTGGAGGATGTCCAACAGCTCTGGGTTTGACATAGCTTTGTATGTTAGGCAGAGATCACCTCTGAGTAGGCAATATGCGATGGAGTAAAGTTGGAGTTTTTTGAGACTGTCTGCGTAGGGCATCTGTTTGAGGCCGGTAATCCTCTTTATGAGGTATTTCTGCGGCCTTTCCAGTTGTTGATGTCTTGTGAGGTACTTACCAAAAGGGGCATTGTACTCTATAATGGATCTAATCAGTGATGAATAGAGGGGAACAATGACCTTTTTCTGGATGAGAAACCTTTTGTGATGAGGTGTGCCACGTAGAAGGATTTCCTGACTACTGTGGTGATGTGATTATCAAAGGAGAGACTACTGTCCACCTGTGTCCCAAGGTCTCTTACCACACTTTCGGTGTCAAGTATACTACCGCCTATGTTGTAGTTCATGGGTACAGAGTTTTTACCAAAGGGGATGACAATGCACTTTTGGCACTTAGCTTGAGGCCATGGCTTTGACACCAGGCATCTGTCTCAGTGTGGCCCTTTTGTAGGATGTCCACATCGTTAGGAGTTTCAATTTTGGCTCCTAGTTTGCCTTCATCTGTGAACTTCATTAGCCAAAGACCTTCTGTGTTGGCCTGTACTTCAGAGAAATAGATATCAAACAGAAGAGGACCAAGGACTGAACCCTGTGGTACTCCACTTGTCACTAGTCTGAAGTCGGATTTGGAGTGTCTGCTACTTTCACAGTGTGGGTTCAGTCAGTGAGCCAGTTGGCAACCCATCTTGTGACATAGGGATTTATACCTAGTTTAGTGAGTTTATCTATAATTCCTGAGTGGGGGATGGTGTTGAAAGCCTTGGCAAGCCCTAGATAGGCTGTGTGAACCACTTTACCCTCGTCTACAGCTTTGGTGACTGCTTCCAAGAAGTCTATTAGGTTTAGGAGACATGATCTGCCTTTTACAAACCCAAACTGGGTGGGGGCCAGAGTTTGGAGATTACCAATGTCTTTGTTTATAAGTTCCATGATGATACGTTCCATGGCCTTGCAGACCAGGCTCGTCAGGCTAATGGGGCGGTAGTTCCCGGGGTCCATGGTGGCTCCCCCCCCCCTTGTGGAGAGGGATAACCATCGCAGTGAGCCATTCAGCGGGCACAGCCTGAGGTGAGGCTATGATTGAACATGGTACTTAGGTGGGGTGCCAGTTTGTTCTGTAGTTCGTGTAGAACGCAGCCTGGGATGTTGTCTGGTCCCATGAATGCTGTGTTCTTGGCTTTGGAGAGTGTGGTTTTTACCTGTGCAACCATGATTACAGGAACTTTGCATTCTTCCGGTATAGAGATGGGCTCTTTAGGGGGTGAGAGGGGGGTAAAGTTAGCACTGAACCTATCTGCCATGATGTTGGTAATATCAGTTGGGTCTGTAATATTTAGTGCCATTGTGCTGTAACTCAGAGCAGATCGGAGTGTTGCCATTGAGATTCTTGACATGGCTACAGAATTCTGTGTGGTTGTCTTTAGAATCAGTGGCGATTTTGTTTTCGTAACTAGCTTTGGATTTTATCAGGGATCGCAGCTTCTTACTGAGGCTGACCAGGGAGCTCCTCCACTCATGGGATTTCACTCTGTTTTGCAACAGTTTCTTCCTTCTGTTGTACACTTTTTGTTTATGGCAGGGGACCACCAGATTGGCTTCCTTTTTTTGGAGGCTAGCGTCTTGGTTCTGTTTGGGACAGCACGATCCATGCACTTGTGTAAGTGCTTATAAAGTGCAATTGTGTAGGATTCAGTAGTCGTAACTGTATTGTCCATCTGTATGAGTGTCATGAAGTTCACCACTTCTGTCTTAAGAAGCATGAAGTTGGGTTTGGAGAAATTTTTTACTGTGGTTTCCTTAATGGGGGGTGGAGACAGGATGTGCTATAAAGCCCGCTTTAGCGTGATTTAGCGCGGAGTTGCCCATAGAGCACCATCGGGCAGCGCCAGTTAAACAAGGTTAAACTATTTCTGGCCCCGTAAAGTCTGCTCTTCAATTTTTCCCTTAGAACTTCTCTACTTGCAATCTAAACAGTCTATTCTCTATCTCAATAGCTCAGCACTTGCTCCTAAAGCATTTTTATATAGGTAAAGTACTTGTATACTAAACAAAGTACTACATTAGCCTAGAATCCCCTTGAGTACCCATTTCCCTATAGGTCCCTTCTGACTCAGTTACACAGCCAACTTTTTCACTTTTTCTAGCATGTCAAGGGTCAGTTGCTAGCGTCCTCTCCTGTTCAGCTGGTGAATCTGGGCATCTTGAGGCAATGTTACAATTGCCTCATGTACACAGACAACCCACTCCTTCTCCCACAAAACACAAATACATGTGAGAGATGCAACTATATAGCCAAACTGGAGGCTGAGCTCTCTCAACTCAGGACTGGCAAGACCAGACAGGAGGAGAAGGAAACCACGCACACCACAAACCCAGTTTCACATAGAACTATCACAACTGCAAAACAAACACAAACACACAAAGACATACTCGGAGGCACTGATCAAAAATCTACCAAAACTACAGAGGCCTCCAAAGCAGACACCCAAGCAACTGCCACCTCAAGACATAAGACATGCAACACATAGTTCTCAAAGTCAGTGTGCTAAACAGTCACAGCCCTTAAGGCCAAACACAATGCCAGACACACTTGTTATAGGTGACTCCATAGTCAGACACACTTGACGTCCCACTCACCAGACTGAACAAGGAAAAGATCACAGTTAGCTGCCTGTCAGGCGCTAGAATCCGCCACATAACACAAGCACTCAGGTCACTCCACAGCAAGTACAAGTATGACTCAGTCATTGTCCATGCCGGTGTGAACGACCTGAGACGTACCTCCCTGGATTACATGAAAAGAGACAGAGGAGCTCTCAGATTATGTAGCCCAGGCCGGTATGACCCTGACCCTGAGCAGTATCCTACCCTCACCAAGAATGATGCCACAATACAGAGACAAAATGATCAGCTTTAATAATTGGCTTAATTACTGGTGTCATTCTAAGGGGATCCAATGTCTGTCTGCCTGGGATGACATGCTTGACAAGCCACGCTGCATGAGGGACGGCTTGCACCTGTCACCCTGGGCTTCCGGATATTGGCAAAAGCTCTTGCCACCCCCATAGTGCCTTTTTTAGGCAAGGCTCAAATGATAAACCTACCGCCCTAGAAAACAAAAATGGAGAAAAACTAAGGGTAATACTGCTCAATGCCAGAAGTCTAAACCTCAAGATGCACTCGAAGCCCTCCTCAGTATGGAGAACATCGATGTTTGTTCTGTGACTGAAACCTGGTTCAAGGCTCCTGAGAGCACCCCAGCACTATCAGGTTATACCTCATATCATGCCCGCCCCAAAATCCAGACCGAACTACAAAAGGAGGGGAGTATCCATATTCATAAAGGATACCCACACCTCCAGGTTAGTGGCAACGCACGAAGCATCAGAGACCATCCAGGTGCAATTAACCATAGGTAAAACTGCCCTACAGTTTGTAACATGCTACAGACCACCTTCTCAAACTCAGGAAACCCACACAGCCTTCCTGAAGACACTGGAGAGTATAAATGTCTCTCCAAACACCATCATATTGGGTGACTTCAACTACCCAAACATAGACTGGGAACATTACTCAAGCCCCAACACCCTAGCCCAAAGGTTCCTTGAGTTCATAAACTCAAATGCTATGGAACAACTAGTCACCATTCCCACAAGAGGAGAAAATATACTAGACCTGATCATCACAAACATGGGGACAAAATGCTCCACACCGGAAGTATATCCCTCATTGGTGAGATCAGACCATAAATTAATCTCACTGGAGATCCACATCCCGCCCCCACCCCCAGCAAAAAAGACCACAGTGAAGAACTTCTCAAAAGCAAGCTTCACACTTCTTAAGACTGAAGTGGTATCCTTCAAGGCCCCCCGAGCCAGTGGAAAAGTACAGTTTTGTACCTACCATAAATGTAGATGTTCGAAGATCCACATTGCTGCAGTCCTAACACTTGGGTAGTCCACTGTCCCAGTCGGCCCGAATACCAAAGTATATGGCTGACGTCGGTCAAGGCGCATTAGTCTGACGTCAGGACGTCATGGTACAAATGCGCATGACCGACGTCATATCCTCAGTCTTTTCTTGCCCCAGATGTCAGAAGACCCCAAAAAGATAAGGCTAAAACCAAAAAACACCACACACTCCTGCACCAAATATCTATACAATATATACAAATTTACAAGAGTATAACCTCACCCACACAACCACCCCTAAACACAGAGGGGAAGGAGGGAGGGTAAATTGGACTGCAGCAATGTGGATCTTCGAACATCTACATTTATGGTAGGTACAAAACTGTACTATGTTCTTCATACCACATTGCTGCAGTCCTAACACTTGGGTAGAATCCCAAAGCAGAGGTAAGGGAGGCTGGCAAATCATAAGGAAGCAGGAGCTGACAACATGCCCTGCAAAATAGCCGTGGCAAAACCAGCCCTAGATTTAGAGTAGAGAGGAAGGTGGTAATGCTTAGAGAAAGTATGCACTGAACTCCAAGTAGCTGCCTCCAAAATATCCTTAGTTGCCACCCCCCTTAGAAATGCTGTTGAAGTGGCAGTAGCCCTAGTGGAATGAGGCCTAATCCCAGCTGGAATCTCCTTGCCATGATGGGAATAACAAAATGCAATGCAAAACCCAATCCACTTAGAAATAGTTTGTTTTGACACAGGCTTGCCCTGAGAATTCAAAGCAAAAGAAACAAACAACTGCTGAGACTGCCTAAAATCCTTAGTCCTGCTTAAATAATAACGCAACTGCCTGTGTACATCTAAAGTGTGCAAAATCTTTTCCCCCTTATTTTGGGGATCTGCATAAAAGGTAGGCAAATGAATAGTTTGGTTTAAAGCCACACTAGAAACCACTTTAGGCATAAAGGAAGGATTAGTACGTAAAGATACCCTATCCTTATGAAAAATCAGGAAAGGCTCAACCGCCATAAGGGCCTGCAATTCAGACACCCTTCTTGCAGATGTAATGGCTAACAAAAAGCAGTCTTCCATGACAAATATTTCAATTCAGCAGTAGCTGCAGGCTCAAAAGGTTGTAGAGTGAGTTTCTCCAACACAAAATTGAGGTCCCAAGCAGGAGTAGGAGCTCTACGTGGGGTCTTATATTCTTTGCCCTCTAAGAAATTGCTTGAACAAAGGATGAGAAAACAATGGTGGGTCACAATCATAGTGAGCTGAAATTGCTGCAGCATGAATCTTAATGGAAGAGAAAGACAAACCTTTGTCCAATAACTCAGTAAGATATTGAAGAGCCACACTCAAATTTGGCTCAGAAACATCCAAATCCTTTGCTGCACACCAAAATAAAAATCTCTTCCATTTTCCACACTTTCCTTGTACTAGGTCTTCTGGCTTCCATAATCACATTCAAAACTTGTTGAGGAAGCTGAGACCTGCTATGGTTCAAAACAGAATATGCCAAGCTGTTAGATGAAGAGAGTGAAGCTTGACATTGAGCAGATGCCCGTCCTTCTGAGACAATAGGTGTGGAATCAAAGGTAAGGGCCATGGAGGCTTCCTTACCAGACTCCTCAGCAATGGGTACCAGTGCTGCCGAGGCCAATCTGGAGCTATTAAAATCATCCTTGGTTTGTCTTGTCTGACCTTTAGAAGTACCTTTGGGAGGAGAGGCAGAGGTGGAAAGGCATACACATGAAGATTTTTCCAACTGAAATAAAGAGCATCCACTTTCCAGGCTGTGTGATGAAACCTTTTCGTGCAAAACTTTGGCAGCTGGTGGTTTAGTGGAGAAGCGAACAGATCTATGTCTGGAGTTCCCCATGACACTGTCAATGTCTGAAATACATGAAGATCCAGTTTCCACTCGTGGGGATCCATGATTTGCCTGCTTAACACATCTGCTAAGGTGTTCTGTGCTCCTGGCAGAAACCTTGCTTGAAGATTCAGCTGCAAGCTTAACGCAGTCTCCCACAAAATCATTGCTTGCCTGCATAGAGGATAAGAATGTGTTCCCCCTTGTTTGTTGATGTACCACATGACAGTTGTGTTGTCTGTTAGAATCAACACCTGCCCTGGAAGAAGTAAATCCTTGAAAGCCAGTAATGCAAACTGGACTGCTAACATCTCCTTCATGTTGATATGTAGATGCTGCAGTCTGGCAGGCCACTTGTCTTGTATCCACTTTCCATTCAGATGAGCTCCCAAGCTGTGTCTGAGGCATCTGTCGTTAGAATCTGACTCGCCTCTGGCCGGGTCACAGAGAGTCCCTTGTTTAGGTGACATTCCTGAGCCCACCACAAAAATTCCTTTTGAATGCAAGGTATTATTTGAATGACAGTGTCCAAATCCTGGCAGTGCTGTGTCCATACATTTTGAGATACCATTGTAGCTTCCTCATATGCAGTTTGGCATTGGGAAGTACCAGAATACAAGATGCCATGAACCCTAAGGCTTGAAGGACTGTCCTTGCAGTCAGCCCGGACTGATGAGATAGTTGATGGAAGTAAAGAGAAAGATTCTTTTGTTTGTCCGGGGTTAAAAGGCCATCTGGGTTGCTGTATTCAGTCTCACACCCAGAAAGCACATGTCTTGAGAGGGTACTAGACTGGACTTTATTTCGCTCACAGAATACCCTAGGCATCTTAGCACTGCTATCACATATTCCAAATGCTGAAGAAGCACGTCCCTTCCTTGAGCCAGAATCAGGCAATCGTCCAAATAAGGATAGATTTGTATTCCTTTTAGCCTGAAGAAAGCTATCACTGGAGCCAGAACCTTTGTGAATACTCTGGGCAGTAGATAAGCCATAGGGCAAGGCAGAGAAATGATGTTGAGTATGCCCAGCTCGACAACGCAGATACTTCCTGCAAATTAGTCTGATAGGAACATGAAGGTAAGCTTCCTTGAGATCCAAAGTTACCATCCAGTGATCTTTGCCCAGCAGAGGTAAAAGCTGTTGTAACGTCAACATTTTGAACTTGGGAATGTCCAGATAAGTGTTGAGGATAGACAGATCCAAAATTGGTCTCCACGTGTTCCCCTTTTTGGTACTAGGAACAGGCGAGAATAAAATCCTAGGCCCCTTTCTGGCACAGGAACCGCTGAATGGCCCCTATTTGGAGCAACAGAGAAATTTGCTTGTGAGCCTCTTTCCTTTGTTGAGGAGGAATGTCTGGCATGCCTTTGAAAGGAGGCAAGGTATGGAAATAAAACCTGTAACCGTGGTGAATGATATCCAATACCCATCTGTCTTGGGTAATTAAACTCCAGTTTTCTTTGAAAAGTGCCAACCTTCCTCCCAAAGGTGCTGCCAGACGAGAAGATTCTGGCAGCTGAAAAGGCAGGTCATTGTGTCTGTTTACGAAAGGACTGACCCCTGCCCTCACCAGAAGACTGAGCAGGTGAACTCCCTGTTCTAGGCCTAAAAGAACCTTGAGCTCTGCCTCTACCACGCCTAGACCTACCCCTAGACTGGGAATCATAAGCAGGATATGTCCACCCCTTGGAAGGCCAATTTCTACTAAACTTGGAGGCTGAACCTGCAAAAAATCCTTAACAGTCTGCATAGACTTAGCCTTGTCTTCCATTTTCTTTAGAACTGCTTCCACAGGCGAACCAAACACATCAGATTGTAAAGGAGCATCTAAAATCCTTGTTTTCACATGCTCAGCTAAATTCTGATCCCTCAACCAGGCGTGCCTGCGAAGAACAACCAGTGGCAGCCACCCTCGAAGAGGCCTGCACAGCATCAAAACCACATTGCAAAGAATGCTTACCCACCTGTTCAGAAACATGAACTAAATCCTGCAACTCTTTACACTCAATACCTTCCGCCAAAGCATCTACCTTAGACTTTAATTGTGAAAGGAGATAATTTTGGTATTTCAACATGTGAAACTGGCAATTCAAAGCTCTCATGGCCAAAGTGGAAGAAGTATACACTTTCTTTCCCCATCTATCCAAAGCCCTAGCCTCTTTATCTGGAGGAACAGGATTTTAACAACAGAAGCCTTAACACCTTTAGGCCCCTGTGAAACAGTTTCTGGGTCTGCCCTAGGACTCTTAAAAAGATACTTATGAGCTTCAGGCACCCTATAATATCTATCCGGTTTAACTGGAGCAGGAGGCAAAGAGTCAGGGTTCAGAGAAGCCTCTGCAAAACATCCTCTACCACATCTAGAACAGGAGGTATAGCTAAAGGCCTATGCTGGGGTAGAAACAAAATTCCCTAAGACTTTTCCTGAATCAGAGAAATCCTGACCTTCCCATTTAAAATGCTCCCTCATGGAATGAAGAGTCTCTGAAAATGAAAAATCCTCAGGAGGAGAAGCAGGAGGAGTAGAATCATCTACATCAGAATCAGAGTAAGGGGAATACTCCTGCAAGTCTTCAGTCAAGACTCAGAAGCATCCGAACACTGCTCAAAACTCCCAAGCTCAGGTTCCACCCTAGGCCTCTTATCAGGAGGGGCATAGAACCTCTAATCATTGTAATCAAATCTTCTGCCATCTTAAGCATATGCTTCTTAGGTACAGACCCTGAAGAACTAGGGGTAACTCCTGAAACAAAACCTGGCCTGCCCCTGGGAGAAGCCTTGGAAACAGCAGGAGGGCCTAACCACCTTAGGAAGGGAGGGAAGAACAGCTACCTGAGAAGCCCCTTCCGCCTGGCCTACCTCCTGAGAGGTCACATCTTGCAGTAATAAAGTCTCTCCCTGGGATTCCAAAGAAATTTCTGGCTGAACCCTGGCTCCACAGAGCCTCTAAAGAACCGACGCCTGGGACGGACGGTTCTTCCAGCCTAGGCTTTGCTGTTTTGTCCTTGCGCTTTTTGATTAAGCGGGCCGGAGCATCCGACGGCATTTTATAATTACACCGCTTCCCAAAACTAACCTGGCACAATCTAATCTTCTCTTTATAGTGCGTTTGTTAAATCTAGCACAAGAGCGACAGCCAACAACGCCGTGCTCAGGCCCTAAGCAAGGTATACACAAGGTATGGTAATCCCTATGAGGTATCTGTTTCCCACAAGAAATACAGTTATTCACTTTTTCTGACATCCGGTAAAATACTGAGGCAAGAAAACCAAAATAATCCCCAACGGGTACTTAGCCAACTTGGATTCGGTCTGAAACTCCGACTTCGGAAAATCTCAGAACGCCAACCTGCACTTGCAAAACTGCTTCTGCATCGGACCATGCGGCAAAAAAGACTGAGGATATGACGCCGGTCATGCGCATTTGTACCATGACGTCCTGACGTCAGACTAATGCGCCTTGACCGACGTCAGCCATATACTTTGGTATTCGGGCCGACTGGGACAGCGGACTACCCAAGTGTTAGGACTGCAGCAATGTGGTATGAAGAACATCCACAACCCACGCTGCTGAAACCCTTACAAATGCCTTCTACGAGCACCTCCAGGAATGTATGGATCAAGCAATCCCTAATAAAATCAAGACCTTTTCCACCAAAGGCAGGCGCCCGGTCTGGTGGACTCCAGCCATAAACAAACTCTACAACAAGAGGAGAAAGCTACTACATGACAGAGCAAAATCCCTAAATGGGAAGGCATCTCTGATCAATACTAGCAAAAAACTACGATCACTCATAAAATCATCCAAGGCCAACTTTGAGAGAAAAATCGCTAATGACACAAAAGACAATCATAAAGCCTTCTTTAGCTATGTTAGAAACCTGGGTGGAAACTCCCAGATATGCTCAGAATTAGTCCAATATGATAGTAAAACCACTGAACCCACAGACATTGCCAACATACTGGCAGACAGGTTCAGTGCAAATTTCTCCTCCCCCCCCAAAAGGAGAAATATCTATCCCACCAGAGTCTAGCCTCCCAAACATCTCAGATGCCCAGGTGAGAGCTGCTCTCTCTAAAGCAAAACACAGCATCAATGGGACCGGACGGTGACACCGGCAGTGTGCTACACAAACACAATGAGGAACTAAACCCACACATAAGGCTGCTGTTTAATCTTAGCCTTACTACAGGATCATGCAAAGAATGGCGTGACGGCAACTGTGGTCCCACTCCACAAAGGCGGTGCTTCTACGGACCCTGAAATTACCGCCCATAAGCTTGACGAGCCTTGTCTGCAAAGCTATGGAGAGGATCATAATGGAACTCATAAATAAAGACATTGGGGACCTACAGACACTGGATCCTACCCAATTTGGCTTTGTCAAGGGCAGATCCTGCCTCTTGAACTTGGTCGACTTTTTCAAACAGTCACTAAGGCCATTGATGAGGGTAAGGCAGTTCACACAGCCTACCTTGACCTAGCAAAAGCATTGACACAATACCCCACTGGGCATCATAGAAAAGCTCACCAGCTTAGATGTAAACCCATATGTCACAAGATGGGTTGCAAACTGGCTCAAGGACAGAACACACAGGGTTAGAGTTGCTGGTGCCATGTCAGACTCTAAGCCGGTCATGAGCGTGTCCCACAGGGCTCAGTCCTGGGCCCCTCTTGTTCGGCATTTATTTTTCTGAAGTGCAGGCAAACATAGGGGGATTGTGGCTGACAAAATTTGCAGATGACGGCAAACTGGGCACCATAATTGACACTCCATCAGACACAGACATCCTCCAGAAAGGTCTCACAGAAATGGATAACTGGTGCCAGAGCCATGGCCTTAAGCTAAATGCCAAAAAATGTATAGTCATACCCTTTGGGAAAAACAAGGTAACCCCTAATTACCACATAGGTGGTAATCCATTAAACACGGAAGAAGTTATCAGGGACCTGGGGACCCAAGTTGACAGTAACCTCTCTTTTGACACTCACATGGTTAGGAAGACCTTCTACATTGCCCACCTGATCATGAAGGGATTCACATCCAGATCAGGAGAGGTCATTGTACCCCTGTACTCTTCACTTATCAGACCAATGATGGAGTACAACGCCCCATTCGGAATGTACCTTACCCGACACCTGCAGCAGTTGGAAAGACCCCAAAAGTTCCTCACCAAAAGGATAAAGGGGCTCAAACATATGTCATATGATGCCAGACTGAAGAAACTCTAGCTCTATTCAGTCGCTTACCATCTGCTCAGAGGTGATCTGTGCCTGACATAGGCCATGTCCAACCCGGAATTAATGGACATGCTCCACCTCAAAAAATCCAAATCCACCAGAGCCACGAGAGCAAGAGACAAACCTCAACACGGATATAAATAGGATGTGCTGGAGGGACAGATTCATCACCCAGAGACTCCCTACACTATGGAACAGAATCCCAGTCCATGTGAGGCAGAGCCCCTCACTGACTCTGTTCAAGAGAAATCTTGACGAGTGGATGGGAGATCGTAGGTTTACCCCGGGAATCATCTCTGTATCACTGCTGGACAGAGGCACAGCAAACTAATGGGCATAGTATTCTCATCCTAAGGGGTGGTGAAAGCCACACACACTCTGGCTAGGCTTATAAATGCCCTAGGGCAGATAGCCTAGTATGAACCTATGAACCTATATCTAGGATAATTAGCTTAAGTTCGGATCGGACCAATGAGGCGTTGACTTCAGGTGTGGAACACCGGTCACTTAAGTTGATAATGACTAGATCTAGGATATTGTTGCCCCTGGTGGGGGTGGGGATAAGTTGATCCAGGGCATTGGAGTTTATGAATTCCAGAAAGAGTTTAGCGAAGGAGTTGGTACATGAGTAGTTTTCCCAGTTAATGGTGGGGTAGTTGAAATCACCCATTATTAGGGTGTTTGTTTGAACCCTAATATTTTCCAGTACATCAAGAAAAGAGGAGTGGAAATCCTGGGGCATGGTGGGGGATGTGTAGCAAGCTACAATTTGGATTGCAGTTTTGCCCAGAGTTAATAACCTCGGCTGCATTATGCTGAGCAACTAGCCCGGAGGCAGGAGTGGCCTTAGGTCAACTGGTGCCCTAGGCAAAAGGGCTCCACGGCACCCCCATCACACCACCCGGTGCCCCCATTCTGGTCTACCTACACCAAATAAATACAGGAAAAGCGCCCCTACTAGAACAGTGTCCTAGGCGACCGCCTAGTTGGCCTATGCCTAAGGCCAGCTATGCCCGGAGGTGTGGATATCCTTAATGAATATGGACACACCTCCGCCTTTGGTGTTCTGGTTCAGTTTACATGGCCGAAAAGTGTGGCATGAGTTATAGCCTGGTAGTGCAGGGGTGAAGGTTGTAAACTCTCCTCAGTGGTGTTTCGTGCAACTGCACACTTTTGTTCTTTTAAAGAGATGAAAGCAAACTGTCACATGAAAAATAAGAACTGTATTTGGTTGAGTAGTGTTAGCTGCCAATTAACAGCTCAATATGTGACCAGTTTAGCAGTAAGACTGGAAATATGCACAAAGACGGGGAGTGCCTCAAAGCAAATTTACTAATCTGGTTAAAGGAATAAGGATTACTAAATAGTTTAAGCTGAATTACAGAACAAATTAAGCTCCAGAAATGCATCAGTTATGTGCATTATGCCAGTGATACTTACTTGCGATTTTATGTGGATATGTTTTTGTCAAACCTGAAGCTTAGACTTGTTTGTTTGTTTATGAAACAAGTACAAGAATTTGTAAGACTTTGGATTAGTGACACTTCTGGAGTACCTTTATAGGCTCCTAATGTAACATTGCGATACCCTAGTCACTTTTAAGAGCCTGATTTCTTAAATTGCTGTATTAATTGATTTATTGCTTCTGTTAATGTTGCATTTGCCCGCCAAAACTTGTTTTAAAAGAGGTTACATTTTCTGTTGTAAACTACATCTGATGAAGCGTAGTCAATCTACGTGAAAGCGCTTATTCCTTGTTTCCAATAAAGAAGTTTTTTATACTTGAAGACGGAGTTTTTTCCTGTGGCGATTTCTTCTGTTCTTTATGCAGTTTATTCCTTTGGTATTCAGAAGGCATCCTTAACCGTCAGAGATAGTTCGTATTTATTTTTTCCTCTTGTTGCATTTTTGCTATCTCTGACAGTACACATGGATCAAGTAGAAATAGAACTGGATTTTCGTCCGGAGTCGAGGGCTACTACCAAACCGGCATGGGATTCACTAATGCATCGGAACGATAACCCTTTATTGACCCTGGAATTAACCAACAATCTGGTTACCACACCTGTTCCTAACAACGGAGAGAGAATTACAGACTTTAATAGACTCACTAAAGATTTTCAGGATGACCTCTACAAGTTACAAAGGTATTCCTGGCAACGTTTGCACTTAGAAGCCTGCCTCCACTTCAAAGTTGTTCCGAGAGGCATGCGTATTTTTTGCATGCCCACATATGGGGACAGTCATCCCATACTGTTAAGTGGCAGGATTTGAACATCGAACTTGGCTTCAATTACATTAAACTTTTATTAGAATACTTTGCTCCTTTGGAGTCTGAATTACGGAACAAGATAGATAAACAGCAGTGTTATTTGAATGAACATTTTAAGTCTGACTATTTCACTAAGAGACTTGACAGTATATGGTCTCAAGTGCATGCATTTAGTGAGAGGCTACAGCAAACGAAACAAAGGAAACTTATCAGAGATGCAAATGATTTTTCTCTCGGACAAGTGTTCGTTTGGCTGAGAAATGAACACACAAGAACAACTATTGACTATAATACCGTGCATATTGATAAGACTGTACAAGGAGTTCCAGCAGTCACTGACTCCTTTAT
Source organism: Protopterus annectens (assembly GCF_019279795.1). Lineage (NCBI taxonomy): Eukaryota > Metazoa > Chordata > Ceratodontiformes > Protopteridae > Protopterus > Protopterus annectens. Next base: position 72,417,398 of record NC_056733.1, on the reverse strand, counting down.
AGAATCTTCTGTTAGTTCGTCTAGTTTCAACTTCAACAAAACAGCCCATAATGAAGCAGCTGTTAATATCCCGTCGTTACTCATTACCAATGATGATAATTTACCAAATGACACTCCACCCCCGAACCAACAAGCGGCCAGAACCTATGCTTCTGCAGGAGCTATACCAAAAGACACGGGTTCTGCTTCTGCACGTCTTTTACCCTTCCCAGTGAAAAAACAAACAGGCTGGAGAGGTCGCTCTACCAGCAGAGGACCACGCAAGAGGAAGGGTTCGGAAGAAGGCTATGGAACACGAATGAAACAAAGGAACTGAATAACCTAGTATGTAACTTATCTGATTTAACACTTAATGCATCTGATATTTCTCTTCTCAACAAAGGGCTAAACTTTATTCCTTCCCAGACTAGTTTTTTAAATGAAGTTTTGATAGATCTAAGGTTATTTTGCCGCAATGTATCACTTAAAATATTCTTTAAGGATAAGACAGCCCTACGGACTGACACTTTAAAGAATCTTTTCAAACGTAAAAGTAGTTTTGTGCCTGTAATACCACATAATGTAGAATGTTTTATGAAATTGTGCGAGAATGATTTTTATGAAATGTTTACTATGAAACGAAAAAGATGCACTTATTTTAATATAACACAAGATGAGCAAAAGTCACTGAATATGTTTAAACAGAATGACAATATAACTATCAAACCAGCGGATAAAGGTGGAGCAGTAGTTGTATTAAATACAACTGATTATGATAAGAACATGACCTCTTTACTTTCTGATGTTAATACCTATAAAATTGTTCCCAGTAACTTTGTTACAGATACTATTAAAAAAATACAAGAAGATCTTTATGATCTCCTAATGTGTGGCCAAATAAGTTGCGAAACATATGAATATTTTTTTATTGAGTTTCCCACTATTCCTGTCATTAAGGGCTTACCTAAGATACACAAAAATGTTTTGCCTGTGCCCATGAGACCCATAGTCTCTGGTGAAGGATGGAGCACCTCCACCATCTCATCCTTCATAGAACATTTGTTAAGACCCATAGTAAATGATATTCCGAACATTCTCAAGGATTCGTATCAGTTAATACAAGTTTTGAGAGACTTTAAGTGTGGAAAAAAATTTTTCAAACTACCTGTTGGTGACTATGGATGTGAAGGATTTATTTACATGTATCCCGAATGAACTAGGACTTCAAGCCATAAGAGAGGTTTTAGTGACATGTTCCAACTACAGTAATAATAGACAAATATTGATTAACCATCTATTGGATATAGTTTTGAACAACAATATTTTTTCATATAAGGATAAATACTATTTGCAGCAATGGGGGGTTGCCATGGGCACCCCCTGTGCGAATAGTTATGCTAATTTAGTTGTCTATTCTTGGGAACGGAACCATCTATTTAAACACACACAATTCAGAAACATTAAATTATATAAACGATTTGTGGACGACGTCCTTTTTGTATGGGAAGGCACTGAAAATGACTGCATCCAATTTGTTAAAGATATAGAAACTACCAGTCCCTTCCTGAGATTTACCATAGAAACCTCAGCTGAATGTGTTAGTTTCTTAGACTTAACCTTACATTTGAATATAAATGGAACGATAGACGTCTCTCTATACAGAAAACCTACTTGGAGAAACACACTGCTGAAATTTGAGAGCATGCATCCAAGATTCGTGTTTCCAGGTATTATTACCAGTCAATTAAGTAGAATAGCAAGGATTTGCAGTGATGATCAAGTTTTTAAAACTGAATTGGACAATTTAGTAACTTTAGAGATAGAGGCTATCCTAATAAAATCATTAACGACTGTAAACAACAAATGTTTGGTAATATACCATTAGGTATGACCCAGTCCAGTTGTGGGGTTAGACAAAGGGGACTGAATATTTCATCTACTAAAAATAGTTTCACTGAGAAGTTATCTTTCACTATAAAATATACTAGTGATATTGTGGCACTTAAAAAAGTAATAAATAAAAATTGGAATGTGCTTGTTATGGATGTGTTTACTAAGAAAGTTGTAGGTGAACGTCCCAGATTTAGCTATAAGAATTGTAATAATCTCAAGCAGTTACTATGTATAGATAAGAAACCTCTTCAAATAGTGTGTGAACCTGTTCAATATGGAACTTATCCTTGTGGCCATTGCCATATGTGTCCTTATATCTCCAGAAAACAGTCCTTCACTCATCCAGAAGGTATTTTTAAGTTTGTACCTTCTACTTACTGTAATTGTGACAGTACTAACCTTACATATCTTGCAACGTGTGATAGTTGTGATGCATTCTACGTTGGCCTGACTAAGCGTAGGTTAAGAGATAGGGTTTATAACCATCTCTACGATATTAGAAAGGGCAATGAACAGAATGCGCTAGCAAAACACCTACTAGAATATACAACACACAGATTCAGTTTTAAAGTCCTACAATTGGTCACCACTAACTTAAGGGGAGGTGACATTATTAATCAATTGGCTTGTACTGAACTCAAATGGATACTCACCTTAAAAGCCCACATTAGTCCAGGTATCAACCAGTTTGTTTCCATAAAACCCATACTAAACAATAGGAAGCTTTGAAGTTATTGTATAGGTAGCTTAATATATATTTTTTCTGTTTTCGGTCAATGATGTCCTACCAGATTCAGAATATGTATTTAATCTATCTAATCAGCAATTATTACTAAGATGAATTAAATATTGTTGAAAGATACAGCTACATTTCATGTTCTGTACATTATGATAGTCACGTTAATCTTAATTTATTGTTTAATAATTTATCTATTTATTTTTATTTTTATTTTTGCTGTTAATCCTCATCGTTTATTCTAAATTCATTGTTTATTTTAAATTCATTGTATTAAATTGTTACATTGTCTATTATTTTTTCATATATACATCTATTTATTTATAATAAAAAATTTCTTAGTTAATACCTATTTATATTATTATACTTAACTATACTTAATAGCATTTTTCTATCTTATCCTTATTTACATTACAGAAATGCTAACATTAATTTTTGCTATATATATTTTTTAACAAATCATATTTAATAAATTATATTGAATATATATTTATTTATTAACGAATCACATTGATTATATTCTTTCCATTAAGGGACATGATAGTATACATCTTTTGTTCTCTCCACTACTATTTGCTGCTATTGTATATAAATATTTTGTCTTTTATTCCGATAAGTGACTTCTTTAATTGTTCCTTCATGGTAATTTATTATGTTTCTCTGACCTTCATATATTAGAACTTTTTTACTTGTTCGCACTATGGGTTTATTCACATAACCTTCTTCATTAAATTTTAGCGCATGTGTATGATGATTCCAGTTGTACAACGCATATTATTCATACATCTCAATTAGATACTTAGAATGCTGACATCAAGAATATTCTTTGTATAAACCTCTTTACAGATATTTATTCGTTTTAAATTTGGTTTTACTGATACCAATTTTTCACAATAAGTAGCAGTGCACGATATTTTGCTCTTTTAATCGTATGCGATGTTTCGCTATAGCACACCGCCATTAATTGACTAGGAATATGTTAAGGAAAGTTTCTATAACACATACTTATAAAGTTTTTATGGTCTAATTCTCAAGTTTATTTTAACTTTAAATAAAAAATTCTTTATTTTAATTGCTAACACAATATTTCACTTTTTTATAGTTCATGCTTCACGTGATGATACAGAAATTAAGACACATTGCTAAATAGCGATGGGTCTAAATATCTTTAAACAGTAATTCTCTGAATAAAACAACATAGTGCAGCAGTTGTTGATTGGATTAGCGATACAGCAAGTGACAATAATGCTGTTTGAGTAAAGGAACTGCAATGTAACTTTTATTTATTTGCTCGTTTATTTATTTAATAGTAACCATTCTGTCAATAGAAGATTACTAATATTCATAAAATAATGCGATTTTATGTGGATATGTTTTTGTCAAACCTGAAGCTTAGACTTGTTTGTTTGTTTATGAAACAAGTACAAGAATTTGTAAGACTTTGGATTAGTGACACTTCTGGAGTACCTTTATAGGCTCCTAATGTAACATTGCGATACCCTAGTCACTTTAAGAGCCTGATTTCTTAAATTGCTGTATTAATTGATTTATTGCTTCTGTTAATGTTGCATTTGCCCGCCAAAACTTGTTTTAAAAGAGGTTACATTTTCTGTTGTAAACTACATCTGATGAAGCGTAGTCAATCTACGTGAAAGCGCTTATTCCTTGTTTCCAATAAAGAAGTTTTTTATACTTGAAGACGGAGTTTTTTCCTGTGGCGATTTCTTCTGTTCTTTATGCAGAATAAGAGGATTACTAAATAGTTTAAGCTGAATTACAGAACAAATTAAGCTCCAGAAATGCATCAGTTATGTGCATTATGCCAGTGATACTTACTTGCACAAAATATTCAGTTACACCAGTCCCCAGCCATAAAAAAAATAAATAAATAAATAAATAAACTTCACTGCTTGGTCTGTAGAATACAGTGAGTTTTCGGTACATTCTTTTACTGTGCCAGCATCATAGACACAGGTTTGCAAAGTACTGTTTTGCAGTCATTTTTAAATATGTGAAGATGATGCAAATGTCAAGGAAAATTACAGGAAAAGGATGTCAGTAAACTGATGTTACTTCGAGATTGGCAAGCAAAAATAATTTTAACATAATGTCTTGTAGAAATAGGGGGGAATAAAAAATCAAGACAATGAAATCAAAAATGTGTTTAATTAAGTCTTTCTGCTGCTTCCAAACCAAGAAAATAGCTAAATGATTCGTCAGGCAGAGGGGAAGACATTTGAAATGGCACTCCCTTCCTTTCAATTCTGAGCCGTCAGTTGCAGTGACAGTTTCACACCTCTGCAGTAGTGTGGGAGGAGGGGACTGTCAATTCATGCTGGACTACAAAAGAACACTTAGAACAAAGGCATCCAATTTAGCTACAACTCTGTCTGCTGCTGGATAACTTCAAATTATATTGTAAAGCAAAACTATGATCTAAACATAAATGAGGGTGATTAGCAACAGTAAAGAAGCAGGCCTAACACAGAAGGAATACAAACAGAGTGAGTCACAGATTTCCCATTATATATCAATGGCATGGGAATTCACAGTTACTTCCTTATGTCTGGCATGAGTCACAAAGAAGACAAGAAATGTTTTATGGGAAAGAGAAAGGCTTGAAGCAGAAAAAGATCACGTTGACATATCAAGCCCCATCGGTAGCCATGTAGTGGTAAACAGGCTAAAATTACAAATAAAGCACTTGGAGTGATTTTGAGGTGTTAAAATAGGTGGGAAACAAAGATAGACTGAAAAATGCAAGTTTTTTTAGTTGGAGGGTGGAGTTTTCCTTTAAGAACTTGATTATCCAGATATAAAGCCAAAGAGAAAGTCTACTACAGAGGGTCTTCTTGGGAACAAAAGCCTGACAGATTGAACAGAAAGGCAGGTTGAACATTCTGTTCAACCAGACTGGACAGAATTTTCAAGCTACCTTTAATAATACTCTGCTAAGTATCGCATCCACTAAAAGTCCTTCCCCTGGATAATGCTGTAGAATTCTTTAATTCAACATTCCTCCAGGTACTAGACAATCTAACAATACTCCAATATAGGAGGGTGAAAGCTAATCATGCCAGGTGGCTCACTAAACCCAAACAACTCATGAAAGCCAGGGGGACAAGGCCTGGAAGCTATGGCAGCAAAGTAAAACCCCCTGTGATTTTACTCAATACAAACAACTACAAAATCAAGTAAAGTGGCTAGTCATCAAAAACAAACACTACATTACCCTGTAGAATGACTATATGCAAAATCCCCCAAAATTTTGGAGGTCCATAGATTCATTAAGAAACCTAGGCAAAAGTGAAAACCCCTCTCCTGATCCAGACAGGACCCCAGCCAAAATAGCCTGACTTTTTTAGTCATTTTTTTTAAAAACAGCAGAGCCAACCCCACCACCAATTTCCCACAAATCAAACCACCTCCCCCAGACCTATCTGTATCAGGACCAAACTTCTCTCTCTTACCTATGTCTACCGGCACCATAAAAAAAATTTTAAATTTAAACCTGGCTCTAATGCTCCTGATAAATTGCCACCAGAATTTCTACAAATTTCAGCTAACTCTACTGCCTACCCCATCAGTATACTTTTAAACATATCCATTCAAGAGTCCTTCATACCTACCATTTGGAAAAAAGCATTTATTCTCACTCTCCACAAAGGTGGAAATAATAATGACATATCTAACTTCTGACCTTTTGCCATCCTCTCATCTATCTCCAAAATCTTGGAAAAATATATACATGGCCAACTACTTTACCTGCAACACCATAAAATCTTCTCCCCAACCCAGCATGGACTTAGGCCTGGTCACAGCACCACCACCGCTCTTATATCATTCTTACACTGTTAACCAAGCTCAAGGTGCAGGAAACCAAGTCTCCATTATTTCTTGATCTTTCCAAAATCTTCAATATAGTTTCCCCACCCTCTTTTCCTTTCCAAACTCTTCAATTTAGGCATTTCTCACCCTCCCTAAACCAACTACCTTACAGACAGCCAACCAAATGGCACCAATCCCTCTCCCCATTCATTAACATCAATACAGGAGTCCCACAAGGATTCATACTAGGACCACTGCTGTTCAGCATTTTTATTAATGATTTCCATACCACTTATCACTCAAGATACTGTCATCCAATATGCAGATGACGCTGCCAACATCTGTACTGCCAAATCTACATCAGAACTACAGTCACTCATGCAAAGTGCCTTCACCTCAACTGAAACCTGGATGTATAACCCTTTAGTCTTAAATGCTAATAAAACCAAACTCATGTTATTCACCCCTTAAAAAACATCCCTCACCAAATCTGAATTTACCATTCATTCCCTCAACAACATTTGCATTAAAGTAGTTCCTTACACCAAACTTCTAGGTGTCGGTACAGATGAAACCTTAACGTTTGACTAGCATATTAACACAGATATCAAAAAAGCCCATCAGAAATTAGGCATCTTTTACAGGCACAAATACTTCCTCACCTTTTCTGCAAGACTATCCATTGTCTCTTCCTTTCTGCTTCCATCCTTGCTCTATGGCGCACCACTTCTCACCAACATTCAGGCCTCTCTCAAATCCAAACTGGACTCATGCTACAATAAAAATCGCAAAATTTGTGACCAATACTAAATACTCCTCCCACCACTGTGCATCTCTTTCAACTTCTAAACTGGCTCAAACTACCCCCAATATCTAATGTACCTACAACTAACTCATAAGCTAATCTACAAGCCTAACTGTCCTGCTCTCTCTTCTCTGTTTACCATGTCTCACCCTAACAGACCTCTCCGATCTGTAAATCAAATGCTCCTAAATGTAACAAAACCCAGCCTTTCTGCCGGTCAAATGCATTACCCGCATATCATCGCCAAGCTATGGTATGCCCTTCCCTCATCACTCAGGACTAGCAACCCTGAACATTTTAAGACATCCTTGAGACAACACCTAATCTTCCACTGGATTTGTACATGTATTAGGACTGACCACATAAAACCTAATACTACCCAGTCTACTCACTTTCACAGCTCATCTCCATCTTCCTATCACACAGATGCCCCAATTCATCACAGAAATACTCAGTGCTATTCAACTTAAAATGCCCAACATGAGAAACTCAGCCACATAAAAGCATATTATCATGTATCTAACTATATCTCCTATTTAATCTTACTATTAATGTAGTAAAGCCCAAATGCCTCACCTCACTCTGTCTAATCAACTGTTATCCCCAGCATTTCCTCTCTACCCAGTAGTCACTGTAACGTTCACATATATACTAAATATTCTATTGCATTGGACTAATGTGCATGATTGTCTTGTATTTTTTAAATTTCTTTTGTATTTCTCTTTGTAACCTAGTATGTTATAATTTGTATACCATCTATTTTACTGTATTCCCTTTTGTAATTTGTAATTTTGTATTATGTCTGTTCTGATTTGGAGCTTTTCTCCCTAGGCCTCCACTGAAAATGGGTTCACTCTGGCCCAGTGGACCTCCGATGAATGAATGAATGATTGTGGGAAGCACTGAAGCAAAACAAGCACTGCTCATGACTGTCTTTATGGGGAATCTGTCTCCCACACTGGCATTTACCATTCTTGGATGACATAAAACCCCACAAGCAATAAAAAAAAAAAAAAAAAAAAAAAGATACAATAAACCCCAACGGGGCACTTATCTGCAACAGCACCAGCAATGGAAAAGACATTCAGAACGACGATCAAGAGATTGTGTTCAGACTGGCAGCAAAGACGTTCTGAGTATGGTACTTCCAGATGTCACTTAAGCCCTATGCAACACGAGGAGACACGTGGCATATGATGCACCTAAAAACAACCTAAAGGCTTTGGTATACTGGCCGGATGTCTGGCTGCCCTTGGCAGGGGATCCCTAATGTAATGAATACTGCAACAGTGAAACTGAAGGACATCTGGTACTGTAAACCCCCTGCTTTGAATCTAAAGAAATATCTGTCTATCCCGATTATAGGGACACAGAGCTAAGCATATTTTAAACTCCAGAATAGCTATGCAAGCTTGCAGAAAAGAGTAAAGAAAGAAGGTTCTGCAAGGTCGGTACTTTGAATTTTGGAACTTTTATAAATGTGTTCAAGTTCTAAAGATCCAAAATGATCCTCCAAGCTTCTTTTCCTGTGTCTACGAAAAGTCTGGACTAAAATCCCATTACTTTTTGTTCTTTTTCTGGTACCATATTCATGGTTACCTGGGACAGCAAATCTTAACTGTTGGGCAGGGAATGTGTGAATTTGATTCTTGAGAACCTGAAAAATGCCAAAAAAATATTGACTTTCTCTGGAAATGTAATCTGCACCCCCTGCTATAGTTTTCTGCAGGACCCACACAGGTCTTGTGCCACAGCCACCCCTTGTTGCACAAAGGCGGCCAGTTTGTTTATCTTTAAAGCTGGGAGAGATGGGACGACAACGTAGGCATCAGGATGGGGTGGGTTGAAGTGGGGTTTTGAGTGTGTCTAGCTTTGATGCGTGATAGCTACTCCATATGAGCATCATGACTGTGGGGGGTCCCAGGTATCCTTCATTAGTCAGCTTGATATTTGTTTATGTAAACAGTCCTTCCTGCCCTCTTGTAATTTGCCCTTCTTACAGTCGAAGGACTAGTTTTTTTCTGGGGTAGTTTCTAACATATCCAGATGCAGGGGAATGGAAAGGATCTGCGAGAAGCCACACTGCTTCCCATTTCCTCCAGTTTTTTAAAAGCCTTCTCTGCAAGTTGACAAAGATTGTCTAAGGTCATCAAGTTCTGCTTTTATATGCATCGGCAGGGGCTGAATACTCAGTCAGGCATGTGTCTAAGTCAGGGTAGTCAAGGGTGAGGTGGTCACAGCTGTTCTCCCTATCCCTGGGGACACAATTCTGGGACACAGCCACATTAGACCCCTTGTCAAATTCGTTATATAGGTGTCTGTGTGAGTTATGGACTCTGTATAAACAGGCTGACTTCCTAGAAGCAGGAAGTTGGGAATCTGGCTGCAAGGATGGCCTACTAAATGCATCATTCCAGGGCTTCTAAGACTGGAGGAATGGCCAAAGGGTTGGGTCCGGGCAGGCACAGAAAACTCTATCAGTTCTGGGCCGGAGAAAATCCCTGGGCCTCTTATTTAAAAGGTCTTCATTCTGTGATGGAGATCCCTAAATCATACATCCTATGGAGGTGAAGCATTATATATACATCATGCCATTAGTGTTGGACTGTATGTAACAGAGGGGAGACATTTGATCAACATATACCAATTCTTAGTAAAACCAACCAGTGAATGCCAATATGAGTACAAGGGATAATTTAAGTGTTTTATTCCTTTAATGTCTGCAGAATGTCATTAAACTGATGAAGTTGTGTGGAAATTACAGAAGGAAAGCGCTCAAATTATTACTGTTTGTTCCTACTGATGTATGATGATTGCTTTTAGTTTGCTTGTTTGTAAAACCTGTCCTGGTGTTCTGTTTATTGAGTTCTATGCCAAGTTGTCCAACTCTGAGGTATCCAAATCCATCTGGGGAGAAAGCCCTCTTTTTACCATTTGGATACTATGACACTTAAGATTCACACTTCCCTTCAAAATTTCTACAAAGTCCTCTACACACCTATTCTATGGAGCGTGTATGTGTTTTGGGGAGCCTACTTGGTGCAAGCTGAGGCAAGCTAACTGATGTCCATTTATGGGTTAGACATCTTCAGCCTTGGTGGACTCAGTTCACAGAGGCACACGAGACCTCAATTTGTTCATGACCTACTCCTGCAGTAACAACATGGGGATACTGCCTTCCCCCGAGCTGAAGATAATGTAGACACTGGACCAGAAGGCACCTTGGGAAGCCTCAGGACCAACTGAAAGCAAAGGTATTTCAGCTCATGAGGGCATGATCTGCACCACTGTGTGCTCAGAGGGGTCGCAACAGAGGCTTTGGCAGTAACAGATATCGGGTATGACAGCTACTGGTGTCTTTGAGCCCAGTGGGATTTTTATCTTAGTAGTGTTGTTAGCCTCCTCAGTTTTCTTCTACCTTAAGCATTTCTGAGTAATTTCATTTTTCATATGATGGAGGTCAGAAGAAGATCCTGCAGATGACATGGCAGACAGGGACCAAATGTGAGCCCTATTCAGAGGCAAATACTTCTGAACAGAGTCTGCCATGCACTTTACGTTATTCTGGATAAATGAAGCACAGGAGGACAACAGGGCATGTCAAGCTATGGACCCAGGCAAAGAAAGAATTAATTCACAGAAGTCTGTGGGGGATTTGTTTTCTCACCTAATTCAATTAACATTCAGATTCTGCTTTTAAAACTGTTGATGGCAACAACACACAAAATAGAAAAGGGTGATAAAAATGTCTTTCCAAAAGGGTACTCTGGAAACAAACAAAAGGACTGTAGATGTAAAACTCTAGGCTGTGCACTGAACTCTAACAAGTTGGGAAAACAGCACTGACTGATGCTGCTTACTACCACTGATGTCCTGAAATCCACAACGGACAGTCTACCAGGCCAGCAGGGGGAAGGATGAGGAACTCTACAAGATGGCCCAGTTATTGCTGGCAGGGTTCCCAAGACCAAGTATTCAACACTGAATATTACAATGAACACAACCTGCCTGTCAAGTAGATTTGCTGCTTATCCTTTTAGTAAAGGAATGGGAAAGACTGGGGGGGGGGCACACAGTTCATATCTACTCAAAGGCTACGTGGTTTTAGAGAGACAATTACTTCTCAGCAAACAGTAAAACCTAGTTTTTATATGTATTTTATTAGAAAGTCAAACTGTACAGGAAAATTTATTTTTCTTGAGCTCTGCACATTAAATGTTGAGGTTTAAAAAAATAAAATACAAACCACAATTACAAAAGTAATTATATACATTTACATTCTAACAAATTTTACAGCAAAAATGAGTACTTTTCTAATGTGGCCTTTTTATTCTGATCTATGATGCAGCTTGTTCTACATATGCAGCAGTTTCAACAATCAGTCTTGGTTCAACCAACTTATCCCATCTCTCTGTGATCTGAAAGACATAAAAAAGGATAGCAAAATTAAAATCACCAAAGCATTTAAGTTTACAATGCATTAGAATCAGAAGCTCTGCACCTCACAAGGAAATTATGAAGGAACACTGTATCCTAGACATTTTGCCCTGAGCTAATGCCATTAACTAACCTTTCCAGTTTCAATTTAAGTTCTCAATGAATTAGCTAACCACAGAACGTCTGGAAGAGCATTCTACAACCTGAATACTTAGTATGGGGAGAGAGAGGGGGAAAAGATTCAATGTTGCTGCTAGTCTGTAATGGATGCTGGTTTAAAACTTCTTCTTTCGGCTTTTCCCGGTTAGGGGTCGCCACATAGGATCACCTGTCCGCTCATGATTGGCAGTGAAGTTTTACAGTGTCCAGTTGCCAGCCCGGCGCCCAATCTTCCACACAAGGCACACACAAGGGCGGTGCCTATACAGACCCTGACAGACCCCCCCATTAGCTGACAAGCCTTATCTGCAAAAGCCATGAGAGGATCAGGATGGGAATCATAAATATAATAAAGGGGGAGGAACTTGACAACTTTGGATCCAATGGCTTTTTGTTTTAAAGGCAGATCCTCTCAAAACTTGGGTTGACTTTTTCGAGACTGTCACCAAGGCCATTGATGAGGGAAAGGCAGTCCACACAGCCTACCTCGACCTGGCAAAGGCCTTCACACACACACACACACACACACACACACACACTGAATGTAACACACACACACACACACACACACAGAACCCACACACACACATAGTCGAACACACACACACAGATATCCTCCACACACACACACGCTTGACGAGGTGCCAGAGCCAGAGCCTGCCTGAAGTTTTAAAAAAAAAAAATGTCATAGCCCAAAAAAAAAAAAGGTTACTAGCTAGCCTACATATATAGATGGCAATCCACTGAGCACAGAAAAAGTCATCAGGGATCTGGGGACCCAGGTTGACAGTAGCCTTTCGTTTGACACACACACACTCAACTGGTTTAAAACTAGGCCCCCATAAATAGTCTGCTTTGTTGTCAAGTCACAATGTATTAACCAGAACTCCTCTAAAGGCTGATAAGCGGACTACAACTGCAAATATTCTGATTTAAGATGCTTTAATGCTAATAATACACATTTCTGTACCTTTTCTAAGTTACAGAAAAACAGAGAAAAAATATGTACTGTACTCAACAGATCTCACTAAGGGCAAGTGGCAGGAGCTGAAAAGACACTTTTCTGGAAGCAGCAGCATTAAGACTACTACTTGCAACGTAAACACTGCCAAACAGAGATACAATTATATTTTAATGTAAACTTGCTACTGATTAACCTCGTCTTTAAATTGGTCCACAGTCCGTGCAAAGGACATTACAAATTGCTTAAATGTCCAGTCTGCTATTCTTTTTACAAGGCATTATGGACAATTTCAAGGTATTAAATTTTATTTTCCTTTAAACTGACCAAAAATATAAATAACCAAGTGCTGCTGAAGACCAAGATGATCTTTCAGAAAAATAAACAATGGCTACTATTTTGCTGCCATAAGCAAACATGTAGCACAGCATACTATTGTTCCCTATAAATACCTTACATAAGAAATATCCAAAGACCTCAGCAGAACACTAGGGATGACAAGTTTATATGGTCCAAACTAAAGTTATATTCTTGCTCCAAAGGATGTGCAAGAGATGGCTATCCTCTGTAATCGTAGATCTAATTCAGTGGGTATTAGGACAGCTTGTAGGACAAAACTTGCAGTCTGCTGGGTACTCAACCCCATCCCATCACACACTATGGTGCCTATTCTCTCCAGATTTTGCATGGATGTGCTCAACAGTGAACAACTGGAAAGAAAAAAAAAATATTTATTACACCAGAGGCAAGGAAAGAAGAGAAGGCATGTAATGGAGAATGGGCCTGTATCATCTGGATCTAATGTTCATTGCTACAATAATACTCTTTTGCCATTATTAAAGCTATCACGTACAACTGCGTGAAATCGCACAAAAGTGTCCTGTGTGGACAGCAAATTGGAACATCCCCAAAATAACAGTGGCCCCAAACTCTGTCCTTAATCTGTACAGCAGTGGCCCCAAACTCTGTCCTTAATCTGGATAGCATATCCAACTTGCACTGCATTAAAAATATGTTGTGGGAAGAGCTGGTTGATGCTGCACAAACATCCAAAGTTGTGTGTCTGCAAAAGGCTGAAGAGGCTGCTACTGCAACATGCAAAATACATCTTAGATGTTGAAATGAAAGGTTTCTTACACTTTGTAAATCAAAACTAGTTGCAAGTAAACAAACTAAGACCGTGTAAGCAAAAGTACAGTAGAGAGTCCATTAACTGAACTAATTGGGACCTAGGGTAGTTCAGATAATCAAACATACAATGAACCGGATAAAAAAAACTTGTAAAATCATGTTTTTTCTGCATATAGGGAATACAGTTTTCAACAATTAGATAATTCCAGTGGACAATAAAGAATATTTTTCATACACAAGCAGGCTGCAAGCTCAAAAAACATACACAAGAAAATACGTATAATGTTTGCATATTCATAATTCATCATTTTCCCTACACAAAACTTTGGAAAGCTGGGTTCGGATAATTGACTTTTTGATAACCAACGTTTGAATAATAGACTCTCCACTGTACTTTCTATCTACACTTCTTGGACAATCAAACAGCTGGCTGTTTTTATGAACAACCTTAGTCCTTTCAGAATAAAATCTGAGTTGCCACTGCCTGCTCATAAAGATAGCAAATATTCTCCCAGATTAGAATGCATAGAAATACAGGCAAATTAATGTGGTGGTTAAGGTTAGCCACCACAGCGAGTTCAGACAAGGAAAAAGGGTTACTTCTTAGAGCAACCCTATCCTTGCGGGAGACCAGATATGGTGTATTAAGAGAGAACATGCAGGTCAGAAATCATTCTAATGGAGGTGACTGCCACAAGCAATGCCTCTGACATACCTGTTTATTAGCTGAAGATGCTGGCTCAATAGGGGTAAAGTTTTCCAGCAAAAAAGTATAAACCCAAGGAAGAATGGGATACCATTGGGGGGAGAAGAAAGGTAAAAAAGTGCACATTTAATGACAGAGTCTAATCCCACATGGAAATAAGAAATGACTGCATGCTAGACTTAAAGGAGGAGCTAAGCCCCAAATCAAAGACTGCAGACAGAGGATCTAATATTAAAAGGAATGAAGCTGAAAAGAGATTCTCCACCTGCTGCCTACAGTCCATCTGCCCTTTGTGCCCCTTATGAGTATTTGGTCTTTAAACATTGTCTGCACAAAGGGATTATTGGCAATCAATGAAAATGGAATCATAGCCATTAGACAGAACTGATGTCCAGGGACAGGCAGCACAAAGGTTGGGACAAGTCTTTTGCTGGGATGCATCATAAAAGCTTCTCCAGAAGGTAAGGAAAAGGGGCAAACTGTATGTGCAAAGGTAAGTATGGGGCTATGAGTGACTTCCTGGAAGACCTCAGTTATGAGAAGAAACTGGAGAAAGCATAAAAGGAATGCAGGGGCACTTATTGCAGACAGCATCCATAGGACCTACAAGTGGAATCAAAAAGAGGCTCATCGCACAAAATGAACTACTTTTCAGGCCTTTTTTGGCTGAAGGGCCATTTACAGGTCACTAATAGGTGGTAACTTAGGCTGTTTTCAAAGAGAATGGCCACCCCTAAAACAGGAAAGGCCACCTGGATGGACTGGGTGGGTTAATTCACAGATAATTGTAGCCCCTAGGTCTCCCTGATTTCTAATGTTACCAAATTACTGCCATGTTGAAGTCAATGGCCATTATGCCCTGAGGAAGGGAGTCCAGAGTATCAAACAGATTCTCCAACAGCAGTAGAGTGCGACAGTGGAAGAGACTGCAATTTGTCTACCCCATACACAAACTGTATCTCATCAACTGCTGGTTGTCATTAAAAAAGAAAAAAAAAAAAAACAGATTCTGTTACAGTTCTGGCAGTGATTCAAAGTACTTGCATTTTTCCTTTCTATGGTCATGTGATCATGAGACCAATACTTTATACACACATTTATATATATAAAAAGTGTGTGCATGTACACACACACACACATATATATATATATATATATATATATATATATATATATATATATACATATATATATATATATATATATATATATATATACACACACACACACACACACACACACACACACACACACATATATATATAATTTTTTTTATATATATCTATATGTATACACACACACGCATACAGTGGATATAGTAAGTTTATACACCCTTGTTAAAATGCCAGGTTTTTGTGATATTAAAAAATGAGACCACAGTAAATCAATTCAAAAGTTTTCTCACCTTTAATGTGACCTATAACCTGTACAATTCAACTGAAAAACAAATAAATCTGTTAGGGGAAAAAATATAAAAAAAGTACAATAAGCTAGTTGCATAAGTGTGCACACCCTTAAACTAATACTTTGTTAAAGCTAAGAAAGCTGGAAATGGCAGCCAACGGAACCTTAATGGTAGAATATCTGAGGCTAGAGTGAGAGAGGTCAGCCAGGAAATCAAGAATAGTATCCAAAGGTGCAGAAAAGGGATCCAGACCCTTAGATGAGGCCCAAATGGGGAACCTCTTTCACTTGTTTGTATACAAGTTCCTAGTGGAAAGGCTTCTGGAAGGAAAAAAAGGACATGAACAGCTCTCTTGGGATCTCTGGCCATTACTAGAATTGAAGAAACCATGTGGTTAGCTTGGGAAGAGAGTGAAGGTTCAGGTGCAGAAGTCCTAAAAGATGAGAAATCAGTCCCACGTCAAGATCTACTACCCAGGATGGGTGAAGCAGGTGAGCCAAAGAAAGGGTAACCAAACCAGTCTCAGCAAGAACATGGGCATTCTGCAGCAGGCTGCCTTCTTACGAAACTTAATTATCAATGGGGGTTGGGGATAGGTGTATAGGAGACCAAGGGGTCAAACAATGAGCGTCCCTCAAAGACCAGCCCTCTGGCAGGGGCGGCTCGTGGCATCGGACTGCCGGACTGCAGCCCCCTCAGTTGTTTTTGGTCTTGTGTATTTCATCATTAAATTAAAAAAAAAAAAAAATCTCTTTTTTTTACTTTAAATTTAGAGTCCGCGACCCGAAAGTACTCACATGCGCATTGCGCACCTTAACCGCGGCGGTTATAAACAGGTTTCTTGTTTTTTTTGTTTTGTTTTCATTGCAGCCCGGAGGAGCAATTGAGGC
Organism: Protopterus annectens; assembly: GCF_019279795.1. NCBI lineage: Eukaryota > Metazoa > Chordata > Ceratodontiformes > Protopteridae > Protopterus > Protopterus annectens. Next base: position 72,400,468 of record NC_056733.1, on the reverse strand, counting down.
ATCATTGTGATGCCCAGAAGTCTATGCGGCAGCGGTTCCAAACCGCATAGACTTGGAAGGGGCTCGGACTGCGACGTCCGCAGGCACGTCAGTCATGACGTGCCTGCTGGGCTAAAGCCTAAATGCTGCTAATTGGTTGTCGCTCTCTTCCCGGGCTTTATGAGCTGGGAAGAGAGCGAGAATCAGTCAGTTTAGTTTAGGATCCGATGAGGAATTCAATCAAGCTTTCTTTTTTTGGCAAAATTAGTTGTGTGATAATCATTGTCTTTTTTTTCATTTCTATTTGGAGCCTGGAGGGATTATCGGGTTATCGTTTACTTGTCTTGGAGTGACGAAGATACAAGAAGAAAGTACAGGGTGCGTGCTGCAGAACTAAGTAAGTAAATTAAATAGGGATGCTCTTACTTGAACCTCATCTACTTTACACTTGGTTACAAATAATGTAATGTTAGAATGGGACTAAACAAATTCTTTAAAGGTTGCCTGCTTAGGGTGCTTAGTACATTTCTAGAAGGAGTCCATTATCTAACACTTGAATCTTCATGTGGTCAGTGATGACAGTTTGACCTGCAGGGGGCTATTTATAGCTGGTACACGAAAGCTGTAAAGTGGTTATCACAGAGGATACAATCTGTAATTTGATCATGTAGTTAGCTCTGCCGTGGTCAATTCTACATCACCCCTACTTTGTTTACGTAGATTCTTTAGGGAACAAGTTCCAGTTTTCTGCCATTATTTTAACTTAGCTCTTTGACTCTGTTCTCCTCTTGTAGAACTAAAAGCTTGTCATCTAAGTCATCATTTCATTATTTTATAAACCTCTCTTTTAGCAGTGTGTTCCCCCTCACTAACTTAAGAAGTCTCAAGCAGAGTAATTTTAACATTCCCATTTCCCTGTGAAGCTTGTTTAATAATAGGTACAGATTTCATACTGGGTACACTGCATTTGCCCTTCTTGAACACAGGTTAATAAGTAATCTTGTAAGTTCCTCAAAGTATACAAATGTTAGTACCTAATGTTTGAGTGCTTTTAATTACCTTTGGTTGAGCTCCCACATTCATTATAACTAATTATTGCTCAAACCCCATGATTAAATATTTAGGTACCTCTGATGTCTCATTTCAGGACTTATGAAAATGAGACATCAGAGGTTCCAGACTATGATTCACAGATGAAGTATGTTTAACATAATGCAAGGGTGGGCGGATTAGGGGGAAATTAAACATTGACATTGTAGCCACAGAATAAAACATCAGACAGTTTCACAGGTAATCATTTGAAATGTTGGAACCCACATCAGTGAACCCCAAAATACACATTCTTAATGGTTGAAAAAAAATCAGACTTGCATATACCAAGTCTGAAATAGCCATTCCCTTTCCTCCAAGGTATGGTGATCTTGGAGTTGGTATATATATATATATAGGTTTGGGGTGTATGGGGTCTTGCCTCTCATGTTGGGGGAACAGGGGGGTTTAATCCCCTGTAAAAATAAGTTTAAAGGAGAAAAGTGATATTCAGGATTATATGAAACAGTATGCATTCACCATTTACGAGCAGGCTGCCACTGAGCCTGATTTTGCTGTTTCCGGTTTGAGTTAGATAATTTATTATGGGAGGACCAATAGTTATGTATGTTCTGTTGCTTAAGGTTGGTGGCTTGTTTATTTGGACTTGCACAAATTTATATCCTCAGGTATAAAACTCCATACTGTTATATCAGTTTATATTGTATATCTGTTGAAATGCATTATCACTGTTATTGCCACTGTAGTATAGCCATATACTTGGTAAACCAAACACAAAAGGCTGGGCTTCAGTGGCTTCTCAGAATTGTGATATTTTTTTTCTCTAAGAAATTTAAAAAAGTTTAATGGTGTTGCACAGATATTGCTATGAATATTCAATCATATTGCAAGTAATACTTTTGAAAATCTCTGCAGGAAACTACTCGATCATTTATTTATACAGTACTACTGCAAATTAAGTTAACTTTGAAACACCATAAACCTACATTTCATTTTATAGTCATTTAGCATGTAGTTTCAATACATTGTCATTACCAAGGTCACAGACTGTATCCTTCTTTAGGGTCTGATTTTTTTTTTCAACTGTCTACATTTTCTCTGAGTTTGCATGACCTAAAAGATAGTTTATATTAAGTTTAAGGCATAGAGACATGCCCTCGCCTTAGTCCCAAAGTACATGGGCCAGTGTTTTTGTTTGTTGTGACTTTTAGTGTTTCACTTACAAGGGTTTAAACCTTTTTTTTGTTTTGAATAACTATGCATTGATTAAATCACACTGAATTATTTATACCTGAAGCATTTCAGCTGAAAATGAAACTATTGCCATTGGGTATTAATTTAGATTATGGTGTCATGACTGGCTTCCTGTTCACTTTGCCAGAATATCACTGTAAATGCTTGCTGCCTACGATACCTTAACTACCATGTGAGGAACTTTATACAGAGCTAATATTACCTGTAATGTTTGTTTTGTCACATACCTGTTTGTTTATATCCTGGCTGGCTGGTGTTGCTAGGGCAGTTTTACTGTGAAATAAGTACAAGGCGTACACATGCTTTTGAAAGTTATTGATGAGTCTATTTGTCATTTGGTTGATGGGCATGGTGTACCATGTATGTTGGACACTTTTTGTAGATCCTTTACCTGGATGATTGATTCAAAGAGACTGTACAGAGTCTGCACTAGAACTACATTTTAGACAAGTATGCTATAGACTATTTTAAAAGGAGATCACATGGTAATCCTTCGCTACGAAGTTTTGTGTGTGTGTGTGTGTGTGTGTGTGTAATTTCCTATAACAGACTGGGATAAAAAGGCATGATATGTCAATAAGCTGAGCAGATTGCCTTTCTTTTTTATTGCATCTATGTGGACATTGCTAAAATTGATTAAATGTAAGATTATAAGATTGTAATTCAAAAAATTCAGAGTTAGATATTTCTGGAGGATGTCTTAATGTTAATTAAGGTTGTTTAAACACAAGGCTACATTTGCAAGTAACTTGGCTACAATTCATGCCACATTGCACTGAAACAGCCATACTTTATACACATCTAGTTCACATTATTGATAGATGAGAAGGTCAAACAGCTAAATACTGAGCCAAAATTATTGACTTTCAGAAAGTTCAAAACAAAATTAAAAGTTTGTAGTACATTAAGAAAATACAGAAATAACTTTGTCATAAAACGGTCTGTGTTGTATGTACATGTTAAGCATCTTTGTGTTGTTGTATAACTAAGCAACTGGTAGAATTTAACCCTAAAAACGCTGCACAGCCATTGTGAAGTCTTTGAAACGCAATTTATTGTAAACCCTCGAAAGCGTGTTATTTTTTGTTTAAAACAGCGTAGTAAATCATACCTCTCAAGTGTACCTCATTACGAGGAACATACCTCATTTGGGGTCTTAAAAAGTTCATGTTCCTCACAGTTCCACATTGAAAGAGTCCGTCAGTGTCACACATTCAGTGAGAATTTTTTTTAAGTGAAATCCATGGCAAATAGAAATTAATCATATTAATTCATTAAATGATCTTTATAAGTTAAAACCAGCATATTTTAACCATCCTATGACCTTCCTAGTTGAAGTTGTTAGTAAGCCACATTAGTATGTGTTCCACATTTTGCCCATTTGTTCCACATTATGAAGGTGACTGTTCCTCATTTTGGAGATGAAAGGTTGAGAGCTATATAGTAAACTCACTCATTAAAAAAAAAAAATAGAAAAAGTTGTTTTCCTTTTGACATATAATCTTCTCCATACTGTGTTTTAAACAAATGTACTGTTGCTTACTGGCAGGCATTTTTCATATGAGTTAATGTCAGTCAGTTTTCATGAATCACATTTTGTGGGGAGCAAAGGCAGGATGCAGATGAAGAAAGTGAACCACGGCAGTTAACTTTTCTTTTTGGTCACAAATACTGTAAAAACTCCTTTTTAAAACATAACCAATTGCTAGATTGTGTCATTAACCTTGTGGATGCACAGCTCCCAGACTAGTGTATGTTGAGATGAATGGAATGATGTGGAAAGACAGATTTTGTTATTATCCTTGCAATGTTGCTAGCAGTCATCAACCAGATATTGTCTATTTGATTTGTGAGGACAGCTGAGATGACAGGAATAGTGTAATAAGATATGTATTATTATTTAAAATTATGCTGGCAGTGGCAAACCAGATATTTTGGCAATGTTTCTAGCTTTGTAATTTGCATGGCACAACCTGGAAACATGTGGTCAATTGTTTGAGTGGATTGTGGCTATGAAATAATATTATATAGCCATCAGATGTCAGACTGCAACTTATGGATGGGGGTTATGGTTGCCAGGGTGAATAACTCTTGTCATTTGCTCACTTTAAACCATCACTCTGTGGTTTGGCAGGACTTGTGTATTTGTGAGAAGTAAGATGGAGTACACTGGATACCTGATATGCACAGACAGAGTAGGTATAAATGCTGTGTTTACAAATTGGAAAACTAAGCAACAGTGATGAGCATTTCTGCAATATTCTTAGGTTCACTGACAGGTGTTTTTGAGTTTCAGATTTCACACCCTACAGAAAAGTCATACTGATGCAAGACCTACTGCTCTTTCTAAGTTTGTAAGAGCAGCATTTAAAAATTGTCTTTTTTGGACCTCTGTCCTACTTTTATTTATGGCCTTATCCAGATTTCTTGCTCTGAGGTTGAGAGTATATGAAATATGTAAGGGCTCAGGGCCATCAGCTGGAGAAGTTTCAAATTGCGACATACTTGTTGTAACTTGTACCCCCATGTAGTGACTTTAGATGTGTCCAGGCAAGAAGCACTTAGAGTATCCAAGGTAGACACAAGTACAGTCATGGCTTTTAATCTGTTCTTTGTTTTGTAGAATGTTCTGGTTTTCTGTCATTTTTATACTGTTGATTTTGTGTATTCAGAAAGGATTTTGTTGGCTGCTTGTTTTTTTTATACTTTATTTTTTTGACTGGCATTCCAGTAATTATTTTTTTGATGCATCACAGCCTTTGCTTCCCATCTAGATATTAAGTAAGCTGTCATGTAGCCAAGGCATTGAAATATTTTCTTCTACACTTCATTTTTGTTTTGGTTGGACTCTCATAGTGATAGCTTGTTGGCAAACAGGGAAGCAAGTGTATTTAAAATACCAGTTTTTGTGGTTTTGAGCATAGTGAAAGAGAGAATGCTAGCAAATGTACTTTTTCCTGTAAGAATAAATGTTTACACACTTCGCAGTCTTGGTTTCTGTACCTAAAGTAGCAAAATGCAAGGTAACTTGAGGGGTGTGTGTGTATAATATAATTATATATTATATATATATATATATATATATATATATATATATATATATATATATATATATAAAGTATTTTAAGCTAATGTCTTGGAGATTAACAAATTTAATGATTGACTAATGCAATGGATTAATACACTCCAGTGAATCATACTGGCTTCAGGCTACACCTGGCAAAACAATACTGTCTGAGGTAGTTAAACATTCATTTGGCCCTCCCCAAAGACCCACTTCAGATTGCACCAATTTTACAGAAAGGATGCAGATTAATTATACACAAGAGATAAGTAATTATACAGTGTGGAGAGACTCTTAACTTAAGAGCAGAATAACCCTTATTAGATTCTGGAAGATCAGAAGGCTACTAGGTATATTGGGAGAAGGATGCTAAGGATGGAGCTGCCAGGGAAGAAAAGAGGAAGGATTTGCAATTAGATTTATGGATGTGGTAGAGGAAGTGATGTGGTGACAGAGCAAGATGCAGAGGACAGGAACCAATGAAAACGGATCTGATGTGGCAAACCCCTAATTGGAACAACTGAAAGACTACAAGCACCTATTTGGAACCAGCTGGGGGTCATGTGAATATTATTTGCTTTGGGAAACTTAAAACTGTCCCTTTTGAGCCTCCATGAAAAAGGGGGTGGGAGAAATTCAGTATGACCTGATGTGTTCCAGACCACAGCTTCTAAGGTGCACGACAGCTTCTCCTCAGGTGCAGAAACGGAGTATGAAGTACTGTTTGCAGTATACCACAGAGGTAAGTGTTCAAACCAATGTGTTTATGTAACAATGTGTGCTGTGTAGACTATTCAGCATGTGCCATACTGACTGAGCATTTATTTCATGTAAATAAGTATGTGAAGCATTGATCCCATTGCACCATAGCCACCCCGTCTTGTTGGCCACACCCATCCAGCTGTCTCCTGCAGCCCCCCTATGATTTGAAGTCACCAGCCTCCACTGCCCTCTGGTGAGAAGTAACTGTTGCAGCTGATGTTAGATGTGGAAGCAAACAGATCACAGCAGGGGTTGGCCCCAGCTGCTGAAAATCTACACTGCTACCTTTGGATTTAGAGCCAAGTTATGAGGCAAAAGAATGTGTTGGCTTAGACTGTCTGCCAGAATACTGGAGTTTACCAAAAAATGTCCTCTCAACAGTTTCTCACTGCAGCACATCACCCACTGCTAACCTCATGGCCTCTTGACCCTGAGGATAGGACCAGATTCCTCAGTTTGCTCAAATATCATACCACTAACATGTTGTCAGTCTAAATGGCAATCACACTTTGGGGAGAAGATCCTGAAAGGCCTGCAATGCTAGGAAGACCACCTTAATCTCAAAGATGCTGATGTGACGACTGGCCTTGGACTGAGATCAGGTACTCTGATCTTCTCTTCGAAATGCCTCCCTCATCCAAATTATCTATGGTCACCATGGCCTGAGGCTTGAGAACAAAAGGAAGAGCTGCAGCAACCAGTGGAGACTACAGCCACCATCAAATGTGGTAGTGACAGATGTCAGTTAAAGAAGCAAGGAAATTCACTGGATAAATTAAATAAGAGCACCGAACTGCCAGAGTTCAATGGACTACCTGCACGTGGAATTTTGCCAATAAGGACTTGGCAGAAGTGGTCATATGTCCAAGGCAGTGCAGAATTGAGGATGCAGGACATCTCCAAGACAGAAGAACTCGAAAAGCATGCATACAAAGAATTTAGCCTGGAAAGCAGAAGTTTTTCAGTCTGCCTGTTTCAAATGGTAACCGATAAATTCCAGTACTTGAACCAGGTCCGGACCGGACTTGTTATAATTCACTGCTACACCTAAAGATAGGCATAGCTGGAGCAAGGAATCTGTCTTTTATAAGGGATGCCCTTGTGGAAGCCATCAGAAGCCAGTCATCCAGGTACAGACAGACCTGGAACCCCTGCAGCCTGAGCCATGCTGCTACAACAGCCATACTTTTGGTGAACACCTGGGGAGTTGTGGGGTGACCACAGGGCAGTGTCCAAAATTGGTAATGACAGTTTCCCAAGGAATGCCTCCATATCTTTATGCGATGGTGGGCATCCTTGACATCTATTGAGCACATCTAGCCAACTTTCCTCAGAAGAGGTAAAATGGATTCCATTGTGGCCATCCAGAGCTCTGTCTGCTTGACAATTCAGTTCAATTAGATCCAAAATGGGTTGGACATCCTTTTTTTTCTATTATCAAAAAGAATTTTGAACAGATCCCTGATCCTTGCTAGTCTGGTAGAACCTTTTGAATAACTTGGTTGAGAAACAGTTACTGGACTTCCACATCTGCTTCTTTGCTCTGATGAGGTGGCACATCAGGAAAAGATTTTAAGGATTTCACTGGAGTGAACAAAAAGGAACTTGTAAAACAACCTTTGGATACAGCTCTTAACACCCATGTGTCTGACGTGATGGCCTCCCAAGTTTTACCTCCAGAGTGCAGCAATAGGGCAACCCTTTAGGGATGCTGGAAAGCTTCCTTGAGAAGGCACCACAGAAGCCCTGGTTCTGTGTACCACCCTGGTCCCTTGGGCAGCGTCCACTATAGTTATCCCTCTGCCTCAAGAGGAACCGTCACTAGGACCATTACGAAAAGGTTGCTGTGACTTACAAGATAAGTGCACTTGGGGAACCCTTCCCCCTCAGTAAGGTGGAGATCCCTCTGCAAGGGACTTTTCAGGAGAGTCCAAGTGGTTCCTCTTACATTTAGTCGTCACAAGGACCTCTCGGGGGGAGGGGGGCATGAGGGGAAACAGAAGAGGAGGAAGGGGTCCCTGAAGGGTGGTCTGGAGGCCTAAAAATGGGAGTCTGTCCTGGAGCAAGCTGATGTGTAGCAAAGGACAGAAGAGGAGGAGGAGGAATGATCAGGATGGATCCAAACTAGCTGCTGATGCACCAGTCTCCACAATGTCAAAAGCAGAAACGGTGGGCAGGCTGACAGAACTGGCTCTCCTCTGATCTGAAGACCCCAATGAGAACCAAACAATTTCCGACTCAGACCTGGCTGGCTCCAACATTGAGAACAGTGTTGTGCCATCCAAGGCCAAAGCACCCAGGGGCAGGGATTACTCAAACATGGACAGTTGACTCCTGACCCCAGGGTGCTGGCCCCGATCACTTAGTTCAGACATGGCTGGAGTTGAGAATATCAATGACAGTGCCGGTGTCTGATGTGGCCATGCTGCTGACGGACAGAGGGGATGGCTGCTGGACAGCTGGACCCAAGAACCCCAGGGCCAAAAAGGCTGGTGAAGGAACAATCAAATCTGGAACTGAAGAAGCCACAGACTTGGGCCTTGGAGGCTGGAACGATACCAAGGTCCATCTAGGTCTGTATGATTTAAGGCAAGCAACTAACCTGACAGATCTAGAAAAAACAAATGCTGGCTTTGACAGTTTCTCATCTGCTAGATCCAGACATAAGATCCTGTTGGGAGAAGGGGGTGTTCTTGAGAAAATTCAACTGGAGTAATGGACACAAAAGTCAAAGAAGCAGAGGAATCCTTAAGGTGCTATGGATATTAAAGGTGGGAGAACTGAAGGATTCAGAATCCAGAATCACTATCACAATCTGAGACAAAGTGTCATGATCTGTCCTCCTCAGATTTCCTTTCCTGCTTCTTAATTGAATGAGAAGCAGAAACAGCTGCAAGCTGGAGAAGGTCTTTCAGAATAAGTTTGGCCCCTATCGATCAGGTCTCTGATGCTGAATGCAGTGCAAGCTTGTCACTTAACGTCGAGGTGCTTCTCGCTGATGCAATAAACGTACTTACTATGGACATCCCTGGGGGAGACTACTTGTGCCCACAAACAACACTATCTAAAACCCGAAGATGACTTTTCCATCACAGTGGGGAAATATCTAAACACTAAGAGAACCACTGTAAAGTCCCAACAAGAGCAACAGCCAGAACATCAGTCATACTAATGAAGAACAATGTTAGATGGCAAAAGCAGAAAGGTACCGGTAGAACTATGCCTAAGCATCAGATCTACCTAATCATTAAACTACAATAAAAGTAAAAAAAAAAAAAAAAGTCTAAAATAAAGAAAATGTAGAGGAGACTGCAGGAAATAAATAATAATAATATATCACAAAAAGTCACTTAACATGAGGAGCTCTCTGGATGATGATTCGCTGGCGATGGAGGCAAATAAGATCTGGGAAAGTCAGAGCAGGGAGTTACGAGAGGAAGCAAAGCTCCAGGACTGAATATTCTGAAGGTGTCAGAGTCTGATCTGATAACCCAAAGGTTGAAAAGGATGGAGAAGACAACATAGGGTACAAACAATTGTATTGTTTGAGGGACAACTTGGTCAATACTTCTGGAATAAAGGAGCAACTTTGCTTCCAACACTGTCTTTGTCCTTATGGAAAACTAATACAAAACAGAGCAGGTTCAAAAACAGGCTGTGCAAGCTTTCCAAGGAAAAATCTGATATTCCACAGTGCAGCAAAAAATCTTTCTAGGTGATCTCAAATGTAAAGCTCCCTTAAGGAAGCATCTAAAAGGCTGCAGTGATGCAAGGGGGAGACCCATAAATATGCAGGCTGAAAGATGCACCTTGACAGAGGTATATATCAGGCCTAATTTGAAAAGCTCAGATAAATACTACATAATGAAGGACAGCTATGCTGTAAAAGATTATCCTTATTCTTTTTGTGGAACCAAAGACAAAACCTTTTCTATTTGGTTAAACAGAATTTTTTAGGACAGGCTTCTTAACCTTCTTAAAAACAGAGTGAGTATATCCTTGGTGAAGTAGTGTACAAAGTGTAGGAGAGGTGAATCATTCAAGCAATAAGCTGTACTCTCTGTGCTGTGGTGCATCAGGGCTCCCTTGTTTTGATTTAAGAGGTCCAATTGCAAAGGAGCATTGAAAGGTTTTGCCCTGGACATCTGAATGACACAGAACCAATGCTACCTCAGCCAAAATGGTGCTATTAACTGTACATCTGGTCCCCTCCTCTCATACTTTCTGAACAACCCTGGGGAGAAGAGGGGTCAGAAAGAATGAAAGGGACCTCTCTATTTGAAGGACAATGCAACCTCTTTCCAAGATGTTTGTGTGGTGCTCTGAAGCAGAATTTCTTCAACTGTTTGGTGCACTGATAAGCAAACAGGACACTCCACATGTGATGTATCTGAAGGAAACCTCTGTGTAACATTTACTCCTTGGTATTTGTAGCTAATGTGCTTAGTTGTTGTGCCACCCAGTTCACATAAGGGAAGTAGACTACCTCTAGGGACATCTGGCAGTGAGTCTGTACAAGGGATAAAACTGAGCTCCACCTCTTATTTATGAACTGCATTACACTAGTGTTACCTGTTGTCGGTTACATGACACCTTTTTTTCCAGATGGCACTGAACGCTTTGAGTACCTAGATCAAGGCAATCATTTATTTTACCTTTACATGCTTTTTTCTACAAGATGGATCCCAAAGGCTTTGGATCAAGTCATCCTAAATGTGGTCCCCCCACCCCTCTGAAGCATATGCGGTTAGGGTACTTGTAAGCTACCCCTTTTGAAAAGGAGAGTACAGGTAGTGACAAAGTCAGTGCAAGTATACAGGGAATCCCTATAAATTAAAAACTGCAGAAACCAAAGCATTTTAGATGCGTGCCAAAACTTCAGGGCTGGTACATGCTATGAATAAAACCATTAACTGCTTTCAGGCCCACACACATATTAAGACTATACAAAGCTGCACTAGAATGGAGACACAAGGGCTGCAATGGCTTCATAAGGCTTAACCACTACACTTAATTGCTCTTACTGCAATTTATATCTGCATGAAGCTACGTATGAGCTACAGTGACTCATCATCCATTACCTAGAGATGCACAAAATAAAAGATTAGTGTGACTATATGGGAAAAAGAATCTTACAAAACTGGAAAAAGAGCTCTCCTCTCCCAACCACTGTCAACCATCTTACTCTGTGTGGTTCATAAGCCTATGCAGTGTAAGTTTCATTAGTAATATGCAGAATTTTTCCATGAAAATATCAAGAGTAATGTAAAGAGCTTGTAAATATACAGCTGCCGTAAAACATTCTTAAAACGTATGTTTTGATTTAATTTGTTATAGGGAAATACAATTAACATACAGTAATTTATTTCTTGTACAGCACGTCTTAATCCCACTGAAGTATTCTGAAAATATAGCCTATTAAATGCAGTAATGTACACAAAAGCAGAATGAATTGCCCTGAGCTAGCCTTTTTATATAGGCAAAAATGCACTTCCCCACTATAGCGGTTGCAGTTTCATTTACTGTATGGAAGATCCAGATTCAGGAATGTATCTTGGAAGGAAAGTGTACTATAAGGCCTGTAAATGGCAAAGAAATAACCACTGCTTCTATCAGCAGCACTGCAAGATCAGCCACACAAAGACATTTGTATCACTTCTAAATAAGCAGGCATATAAGAATATTTACACACACACACACACACACACACACACACACACACACACACACACACACACACACATCCCAAAGACTGCAAAAAATAATATAGTTGTGTAAGAACTTAACAGTAGATGTCCCACTGATCGTTGTTGCAGTTTTTCCAACTGTTGCATCATCTCACCAAATAACCTGGATGTCAGGCCAGAGAACCAAAGCCAAAACCTTCCATGATGCCATACATCCAATGTATGACCAAAGCATGCAGATGTAAAGGAGGATAAATGGACCAGGAGTTTGAAAAAACTCAGACTATCTCAAAGCCATGAAGTCTAGAAACACCCGAGGATACAGAACAGGAAAGGGTCAGCTAAGAGGGGAGAAGGCAGAAAATGGCTCTGCCTCATCCATGAGAAGTGGTCAAAACCTGGTTAAAGACAAATAAGGGGATGGCTGGGTGGGATGGAATAGTGCAACAGTCATCAGTAGGACATCTACTGCTACAGTAAGTTCTTACAAAACTGAACATGTCCTTCCTCAGACCACTGCTGCAGTATTCCAAACTGTTGTGTGGTTTCCAAAGTTTAGCTGGTGAGGTTGAATGGAACAGTCACAGGGGATCCATCAATTAATCCATATAGAGCTTACCTGGCACTGGATCTAGAGAAAGCATCTACCCTATAATGCTTGGTAAATCTATGTACAGTGGAACAAGTTGCTGCTTCTAGGATGGCTCTTGAGTACACACCTTTGTAAAAGGCTCAGGAAGAGGCCACTGCATTACTTCAGTGTGCTTTTACGGTCAAAGGAAAAGATTTACCATGGTGAAGGTTACAAAAAGAAAGAATTAGAAATCAGTTAACAATGGTTTGTTTATAAACTGGATTTTCCAGCTTGGCTTCTTGAAAGGAAACAAACTGGCCAGTAACACAACTGTCTTGATTTGGTCAAACAAAAATCTGATCTGCCTGTGTACATCCAAGGGAATGGAATATTCTCTCTCCCTTATTCTGAGGATTAGGGAAGAATGCAGGGAAATTGCTGGCCTGACTGAGGGACATTTCATAGACCATTTTAGGCATAAATGAGGGGTTTGGCCCTAACAGACGCACAGCCCTAAAGAAAAATAAAGGGATGGGTTGCCATCAGGGCTAGAAGCTCACAAACTGTTCTAACTGAAGTAAGGATTACTAAAAGTATGGTTTTCCAAGTATAGAATTTGAGACAAGCAGACACTACTGTTTCAAAGGGAGGTACAGTGAAACATTTCAAGGACAAAGTTAAGGTTCCAAGACAGCAGAATAGCTTTCCTAGGAGGTTTTAAATGGAAGAGGCATTCAAGAAACTGGTTTACCTCTTAGCTAGAAAGGAGCAGGGTGACTAGAGGGAAGCATACGGAAATGGCCAGTGTGTGCCTTGATCAAAGAATCGGCAAGACCAACTTTAAATAACTCTCACAAATGAGAGGATAAGTAGGGCCTCCCAATTGTATAGGGTCATGCTCTCTAGCAAGATACACTGCAGAAATTATTTTCCTCTTGGATATACAAGTCAGCAGTTTGGAATATTGCAAAAGTGATCTAAGGAAGGAAATCCTCTGTCTGAAGGGGATCAAAATTATATTACCAATAATGTCAAGCTGAGGGATGATAGGCTGGGGAGAAGTAGTGAGCCTGTGTGTTGACTGAGCAAGTCCACTCTGTGGGTTAACTTGTGGTGAAGACCCTGGCTAGGTGGTGGAGAAAGGGGAACCAATCCTGCCTTTGCCAAGAGAGAGTCACCAATAAGATTTTTTTAGGTTGTTTCTCTGGATCTACAGTAAGACCTTTGAGAGTAGTGGAAGAGGAGGAAAATATAAAGGAACCTCCCTTTCCAAGGAAAGGAAATGGCATCAATCCCTCCATGCCTGAGGGCAAGCAGTCCTGGAGCAAAACTGATGCAACTGTTTGATGTAGATGCAGACAAATAAGTCTAGCTGAGGAATACCCCATTTATGGACCACATCTAGGAAGACCTCTGTTCAGCATTGGTTCACGATGGGCTTTCCTTGATCTGCTTAGAAAGTCCACTACAATGCTGTTCTATGAAGGAATGTAAAACTGCTTGGAGGGAAAGATTTGCCTTTGTGGCCTGTTCCTATGCTACAAGACATTCTCATAGCTGATGAGATATTTTCCTCCTTGCTTGTTTATCTACCACATGATAGTAGTGTCTGAAAATTTTAAGGGGCCCCTAGAGACAGGTATGGGACAAAATTTACATGGTCTGAATCAGAGCCCATATCTCCTTCAGGTTGAGGTGTTTGCTCTTTTGATTTGGTGGCCATTGGTCCTAGACTCTTAGGAAGCCTGTTCATGTCCCCCATGAAACATCTGAAGCATCTATGTTCAGTGCCTGGTGGGGTATCTGCAATATGAATGGCAAGCCTGGGCTGATGTTTACCTGTGACGTCCACTACTGAAATTCTTTCTTTAGGCAAGGGAAGAGTGGTACCCAGATGTCCAGAAGATGAGAATACTGGGACCAGATGCACTTCAGGAACCACTGAATCTTTCTCAAATGGAGCCTGGCAAAGAGGATCATGGGTTTGTGTCCTGAGAATTTCTGTTGCAGTGCAAGTTCGAAGGGATAGGAGACACAAAGTAGTCAGACAGGCTCTGTACCTACCTCAAGGTAGGAAAGTCTGCATACGTTTGGTGTCCAGTCTGCAATCTAGAAATAACAGGTCTTGGATATGCTTCAGTGCAGACTTATTTAAGCTGATCGTGTGCCCCAGGGCTCCAAAGGAGGGAAATAGTGAAACTGAGATGTAGTAGAAAAGTCTGAAGAGAAGGTGCCTGTATTAACAGGTTGTCTAGATACAGGAATGTTTGAATTTCCCAAGTTCTGCAAAAAGCTGTGACTGTGAACACCCTGGGGGCTGTAGACAGACCAAAGAGTGAAGCAGAAAACTGAAAATGTGGTGAACAAGGTGAAAATATTAGAAAGTTCCTGAAGGAAGGGTGAACTGGGATGTGGAAGCAGGCATCCTTAAGATCCAGCGAGACCGGGAAAGCTCGAAGGATAAATGGCAAAAGGGTCTACATCTTCAACAAGGGAACCTTGAGAAAGGTATTGAGGAGGGACAAATCAAGTACTGTACATAATCTGGAATAAAATCTTCTTCCCATGTGCTGTTGTGGAACAAGTTCTATTGTACATTGGTTGAGCAAGGAATGAATGACAGCAGGTGGAAGTTTTACCTGACTGCAGGGGGGAGGAGGAAGAGGAGAAATACCCTTAAAATGAGAATGTTCTTCCAAGCCATCTTGTAACCTTGTTGAATAATGGAGAAGACCCATCTATCTCTAGTTATGTGCAGTCAGTTTGAAAAGATGAGGTTAGTCTTTTTTGACAGAGGAAGAAATGGACATAGGAGAGAAGGAGGTAGGAAGTAGTCAGGCTGATTTGCTTGGGTAGGGAAACACCCCAGATTTAGAATCCTTGACAGGTTTATCTTGAAATTTCTCGCTACGTATCTTCTTGCCCTTGTGTTAGGGTGCAGACTCCCCGTAAGGGGAGGTGGGTTTTGATGGGTACTTTATCTGATATCTGGGGACAGAAGTGAGGAAAATATGTCTGCAATCCTTCATAATTTGACCTTGTCCTTGTAAGATTTTAAACAAGTTGGCTGCTTCAGGGCCCAATAAAATATCCATATTTAGATGAGAGTCTACTAACTTGACTGATGACCCTGGGTAAGAACAGAGATCAAAGCCACGCATACCTTCTGATGACACAGCCAGTAACAGCTGCTCTGAAGGAGGCTTCCACTGTGTCACAGCTGCACTTTGAGCCACCACAGCTTACTGCCTGGCACTTCCAGAAAAGGCAGAGTTTCATTTAAATTACCCTAAATAGCAAGTCTTGTCATTTGAATATGATAATTCAAAGTTCTGAAAGCTAAAGTGGAAGAGGTGTACAACTTTTTTCCAAACCTGTCTACTACTGCCCTATCATTATCAGAGGGATGGCATTAGCAGCAGGTAGAAGTCTAGATGATGTGCCAGTAGAAACAGAAAAGGCAAAGGGACCTGCCGAAGAATTCTTATACAGAATCTTTAAATCATCAGGCACTTTTATAAAAAGTATCAGGTCTTTTACCTGCTAGGGGTTGAGAATCAGGAGCAGTGCAAGTAAAGGCAAAGGCATCCAGAAAGGATTCAACAGGAGAGACTGGTGCAGGTATGCCTACCTCTAGAAAGTTGCAATACCTTTTTTGTACATCAGAAATTTGTCTCACTCAAAATGCACCACCATGTTAGAAATGGTTTCTCCAAAGGAAACCGCCTACATGAGAATCAGGGGATAAGGCTATGTTCCAAGTGAATCGAAGACTGCAACAATCATTCCCCTCAATAAGGGTGGGCTATCAACCAACCCACTGAACTACAGTTTCATTAATCTAACCAGCCTAATATACAAAGCCATGGATCAAATTATCATGGAAATGATAAACAAGGACATTGGCTACCTACAGGCATTGGAACCATCCCAATATGGCTTTAAGGGAAGGTCATACCTATTTAACTTGTTAGGCTTCTTTCAGAGTGTCACCAAGGCAAACGATATGGGTAAAACAGTG
Organism: Protopterus annectens; assembly: GCF_019279795.1. Taxonomy (NCBI): domain Eukaryota; kingdom Metazoa; phylum Chordata; order Ceratodontiformes; family Protopteridae; genus Protopterus; species Protopterus annectens. The sequence continues at coordinate 72,384,077 of NC_056733.1, read as the reverse complement.
CGTACTGTGAATCTTGGACCTGGCTAAGGCATCTGATACAATGCCATACTTGGGTAATGTTAATGAGCTCTGGCAGCACCAGAAACACTAGATTCAGTAACTGAACTTTCCTTGTGACAAAGTGCTGGAGAGACAGGTGTCTCCCCCAAAGGACCTCTGCATTAAGGAATAGGCTCCCCAGCTATGTAAAAGAGTTTATCCCTGACTCTAATTCAAACAAAACCGTGACACTTAAATGGGAAATAATTTACACCTGGTATGGATCAAATGTTGGGAGGGTGGCCTAATGGTTAAAGTGTTTGCCTTACAAATACAAGGTGTAGGGTTTGAGTCGCACAAGGGATAATTGGCTAAGCTTAAAAAGGCTTGCAAGGGCAGTTAGCTTACTACTAATCTATGAACCTATGCTATGTCCCCTGTGGACATTATCCCAACTTGCCCCCCCCCCCCACACAAATCTTTAGCTACCTGCATAATATGAACCCCTCATACGATACTTGGAACCCAAATGGTATGGGGTGTGTGGCTAGGCTCATCAGGGCCCTAGTGTTCATAAAGTATGAACCTCAAAGGTCATTTAGCCTGGGGAGTGAATCTGGGAAGAGTAGGCCAGAGAATGTTCATCTGAATCAGACTATGATAAATCAACTTCTGAGGATGATTCAGATATTTCTTGTTTGGAGTAGGCGCAGAAGAGACAAAAGATGGTTGTAGCACCAAGATAGCCTTACACAGGCCTTGGGGAAAAAAGCCATTCACTCTTTTCTGGTAGAGCCGAGGACAGGAAGGTTTTTTTCCTGAGTAACTTCCACTTTAATAAGATAGGACAGATCCGACCCCGTAAGTAACTCCATTAATGACTCTAGTATTTCTTCTTATTAATATTTGAGGACTCAGGTCTTTAAAAAATGATTAGATGAAGGTTACTCCTCCTCACCAGCATTGACAAGGTCAGTTGTTTGTGGTGTGCGTGAATCAGGCACCATACTGGTCTCCAGCAGGGTTCACAGCAGCAGGAGTCCGAGAAGCCAAACATACCCAAGGTTCCAAAACCTCAGTTTTTATGTGAGGGTCCAACTGAGTAGTCATAACATTAGGCCTAGGCATCTTGAACAAATTCTGAGGGATAGCTAGTGTGTCAGGAGTGCAAGGATCCACAATTTTAGCTTGAGTGAGGCATTTAAAGATAAAGTTGAAAGGTTTCACATACTTGAAAAAATGCCAGAGAATGGGCTACAGAAGGAGTGTCTTCTTGACAAAACAGCAGTACAGAGCAAGAATGCAGAAAGAGCTGATTTTTTTTTTTTTTTTTTTTTTTTACTGTGCATGTTGCATGCAGACTATCATGTCATCACACCTAGCAGCATGACGATGTCATTCCTTGGGTTACTGCACTCGTTGCTTCTCAGTAAAAAGAAGTATATGAGATGGCAGCTGTTCACTTCTGCTGCATAAGTGAATACGTACAAATGCATAGGCATTTACATGTGTTATCAGTATCTTTTGCAGTGGTATTCATCACTACTCCAGAAATGAAAAAAAAGAAAAATACATATAAAAAGTAAAGTCACAACACAGACAGTTTAGCAAAAGCAATATTTAATGAATAATGTTTTCATTAAATATTCTCATTGTTAGAGTGCTCATTCTGTGACCTTGCCTTCGTTTTCTCTTACTGTAGTGTAATATGTCATAAGCTGTGACAGGCACAGTTCTGCGCCCCAGTCCACACTATCAGTTAACACCCTCCACAGCTACTTCCCTGAAAGGGCAAAACTGTTAATGTCAGCTGCTGAGCTTTTTCTATTTTCACATGAAGCAATGTGAAAACAGGACCCAAGATAATACTGCATGGAAATGACCTTTGATATAAGGCCCAAACGGAATACAGATACAGCACTGCATTGCACCATTTTGTATCTGAGCTTTAAGGCTCTGGGTCTCCAAGAAAGTATTGAGATGAAAGGCATTTACATAAGGTTTTAGGTAAAAAGACTGGCAGATGCAGCAACTTATATAACTGTGCCCCACCCCTAGGCAGTAAAGGCACCTGGATAGGAGATCTCTGCAGGTATTTTGCCTACCAAAATCACACTTGCGCCTCCTAGCTAACATTTACTAGAAGTGCAAACAAAACATTTAAGAAAAAACAAGGAAGGTTCCGCAATGGGGTACTTATCTGAACCAGTGAAGGCAAATTATAGCAATGACAATGCTTAGAACAGACTGACAGGCCTAAGACCTGCGTTTGGACTGGAGGTGAGATACTTCACATCCATACGTCTACTTACATACCTTCACATCAATACGTCTATTTACGTACCCTTAAACCTAAAGGCTTAGGTCATACATCAGGCATAAGCCTCCATGGAAGTTCTGGCTTTGGTACACTGGCCAGACTTCCAGATTTGGAGATAACCTAGCAGTTTGAAATATTGCAACAGTGGTCTAAGAAATGACATCTTCATGACGACAGTGAAGATCTCTGAAAAACTCCCAACTGTCACAAATACATACTGGTGTTCACAGATCACTACTTACTAATATATTAGTACCGCCCAGCGCAATTTAGTTTAGAAAGGTGGGTGAGACTAGGCTGCTGTGTAATGGAATGGTTGGATTCTAATGATGAATGCATACTTAAGCAGTGCCCTAAGCCAAAAAGGTATACAAAGTTGGGGTACAAAAGCAAAACAGATGTAAAAAAATTCAACATGTAATACTCTCACTGTACTGTTTACTTAACCCGATCTAACTAAACTACGTAGGTAGCAGCAGACATGAAAGAAAAGAAAAAACGTCAGCTGACACTTGCACATGTTCATGGGTAAAATCTGATCAGCACACATTTCTTCCATGAATGAAATTTATATTTTCCACATTGCCTCAGGAACAGCAGTCCGATACAATGCAGATGAACTTCAGTGTGTACTGCTCATACTGAAGCTCACTGTAGCAGCAGGGCTTGTGGAAACTTCTTCGGTGAAATTTGCAAAATAATGCACATTTTCAGTAAGAGCAAAACATCCCAAGATAAAAATTCTGGTAAACCCCATTTTGTTAATTCATAGAAATACATGACCAGGCCGACGATATGCATTATGTAGAATCAAAGAAAGGTGCAAAAACGTAGATGAGGAATGGGGACAGCAGCATAGTATAAGGCAACTGCATTCCCAACACATTTCTAGTGTCACTATGTACCCCTCCACGGTACAACACAACTGCTACTCAAAATAAAGCAGGACATTGCTGCTTTACTCCCGAGACATTTCTATGACATTCAGCTTCGGCAGTACACAACATGCAAGGCCTGCAAAAAATCTTAGTCTCTTTAAAAAATTAGCCTTCACGGCTCTCAGTATACATCAGCCATCACAGTAAAGATTTTTGGCCAAGGATCAGTATGGTAGTTTGCAGCCATTCCTTCTTTCCCTCCCACGGAAGCAACAAATCTAATAAAGTCTCAGGTATTTCACTGATCTTTTAATGAGTACCAGCAGCCACAGCTAAGAAAAAAACCAAAAACATGGGTCTACAGCCATGGGAAACATGATATCAATGTCAAACATGGGAAGAATGGAGGTGTCTCCTGCAGCTATGGAATTCCTAATCTTCACAAAAAGCAATGCCATTTAAATGTAGAAAAGAAAGGAGGGATAAAGGTGTTTCACTGCATTCTGATCTCTTTTGCAGCAGTATGCTCTCTGCACCCACTCTAATATTACTTTCTAACTTATAATATTCAGTGACCCATTGTTGCAGCCGTTCCAATGTTTTTAACATTCAAAAGTTTTTACCTTCCTGATATCATTTTTTTTTCATAGGTACACTGTAGTGAAAGAATTAACTGTTGCAGCATTTCCATAATGAACATGCAAAGACAGTACAGTGATACCCTTTTCCTAATTATAAATGTTGCGTCTTTCGGCTTTTCCCGGTTAGGGGTCGCCACAGCGGAACTCCAGTCTGCTAATGATTGGTAGTTGATTTTTACCTGCAGAGTTACCAGCCCTGATGCACAACCTTGAACAAAGGTACGCCCATTCACACATGTCTCCACACAGAAGACGCTCTAGTTGAGAATCGAACCGGACAGCGTCTTACTGTGAGGTGACAATGCTACCGCAGCACGACCTGCTTTCCTGAAAATGTGGCAATTTATGTAAAAATACACATTAATATACCCATTAAAAACTGTGACTTCCTCTCCCCAACAGTGTAGACACTGCTGTTCTGCCATTTCTGGATTACGTCATATCAATAATACAGATCAGCTTTACAATCTTATATACAGAATGTTGTACGTAAATGCCTTTCCTAATTTGTTTTTTAAACTTTAACATTATACATACATTACTTACATTATTGCACTATTCATATGCATCCTCATTTTCAGCAAATTGTCTTCATAGCCTTGATTATGGCTGAAAAGGATCTTTGGACCAGTTCACTTACCATATAACAAATGTTTAATAAAATAAATAAAATGGTTTACAACACAAGGCTGTGCTCTTCAGGTTCCAATTTCCAACTGCAACCCAATCACACCTCTCAACTTCCAAACATTAAAAATCATGGTACTGTAATTTAAAAATCATAGCAGGGGACATCTTCTAATCATTTACCTTACCAGGGCTAGTTAGGAAAATGAGGAATGTAGACCCTTCCAGATAACCTGGACAAAAAGTGTACCATTGTGCTTCACTCTTGCACTCAGTATGCTTGGAAAGAACAAAACTACCAGTTCCACACACATGAAAGGTTGGTTAGGAGTCTGGAAAATACCTGAAAGAATAACTGAGGCAAATCAGCCCCAGCAGCTGCATGGCTTGGTTAAAAGAAACTTCTGTCACTACCTTGACATGAAAGTGGGTTTAGTCCACATGGTTAATGGAAATGTTGACTTCATACAAGCACATGAAGTTCTGATATCCTTCTGGCTAAAGTAATCGCTACCAGAAAGGTCTTCCAGGTCAGACATTTCAAATGCATGGTCACTGATGGTTCAAAAGTAGATGAGGATAAATTATCAAACAGTGTGCCACCAACTTGAGACTTAAATTTTCTTGGTGGTCTTAGATGGAGGTTGCCCTTCAAAAACTGGCGGACAGGAGGCATAAAGGCTGGGGAGGGAAAGGAAGGCAAGCAGAAATAGCTGGCAAGTGTCCCCCCCCCCCCCCAAAAAAAAAAAAACAGCTCAGATGCTGCAGAATGAAGGGCATGTCTGGCAGCTTTGGATGCTGGTTCCTCATTTGGCACCAGTGAAAACTTTTTTTTGATATAGCTATGTAGGACTAATACTTGTCTTTCTAGACTCCCTCAAGATTAAGATTTTAAGTACATCCAAAGAATATAAGTGCCCAAAGAGTAACAATGTCAAATCCTCCAAGCAGCTATCTTGATTGTGGCCAGGATTGGGCACATCAGGACCTCCTGTGCGGCTTTAGAATATCTACTTGCTACGGTAGCAGACATGGTTTCTCTTGCCATCTCCTGAAGGAGACAAAGTACAGCTTACAATAATTGTAGATGCTAGAGTATAGTCACTGCTACAGTAATGACTCTTATGACTTAATGCCTGCAGAAGGCCCAATGGCTGGCCCGACTTTCAGAATTCTGTACCTTTCCCCTACATGCACACGACTCCAACCACATGTAGGTCATGCCAGTGGTGGTGTAAGAGGGGTGTTGACTGGTGCCATCTTCAGTTTTTTCTTTTATTAGTCAAAATAGGATAGTGGCACCCTTGTAGAACTAGACCTCAGCAGAGTGGCCCAAGTTTCTCTCTCCAGGATCTGGGTCTACCCTAGAGAAGGGAAGTGCCTGATGAGGGGAAAAAAGAGGGAAAGGTGGAAAGGCTATGGGCTAGGGTACTCACCCCAGCTGAAGGATGCCCAAGAAATAATAGTGGATAAAAGGACGGAGTTGATGCTTCAACTGTGAATATACTCTTAATATCTACAATTCTAGTAAGTTCCTAGCACCTATACTATGTTCCTTATAACTGTAGCAATGACTCTTGAGATGGCTCCTTGCGCTTATAGACCAATAAGTGGCTGGACTCTGGAAGAACTCTCAAATAGTACCAGATGAAAACCACATCCTGGCCCTTGGTGCAAGACACAGACAGCAATGTTTGGAAAATGAATGCACAGTGGACCAAGAAACTGCTTCCAGCATGAACTGTCTGTGTTGACCCCTCTGAGAAAAGTAGTGGTAGCTTATGTGGACTTTGTAGAAAGGGCCTCAACATGCCTAGTCTGAGTCTTGCTATGAAAATAGTAAAACTAGATATAGTGAGCAAGCCATTTTGATACTAAATGCTTGTTCCCTGGCTTCCAGTCCCTGTCCGTGGCAAAAAATCTGCCCTGATCTTCTGATTTGCTTTGTTCTGTCCAAGTAAAACCTCAATTTTCCGTACAAATCTAACAAATACAGGATCCTTTACTTCTTATTCTGGGGTAATGGGAAGATAATAGGGAGGCAAACAGCTTGCTATAAAGAAAATGTTACTAACCTAGGCATAAAAGAAGAGCTACAATACAAGACAACCCTGACATTGTGGAAAAACAGTTCTTTACATGGATGCCTGCAGCAATGAAATTCTTCTAGCAGAAGTCACCAACGAAACAGTCTTCCAGGAGGGGGAACTGACAGGTAAGTGAAAACCAAGAACACTGGTCCAAGACCTCTCCTCAGGCACCAACCATAGAACCTTTTCCATTCAACACTTCTTCTTTCGACATTTCCCGGTTAGGGGTCGCCACAGCGGATCACCTGTCCGCTCATGATTGGCAGTGGAGTTTTATGGTGTTGAGTTGCCAGCCCGGCGCCCAATCTTTCACTGAAGGCACACACACGCACACTCGCACCTAGGGCCAATTTGGAGTGTCCAATCCACCTACAGCATGTCTTTGGGATGTGGGAGGAAACTGGAGCACCCGGAGGAAACCCATGCGACCACAGGGAGGACATGCAGACTCCACACAGAAGGCACTCCAGCCGAGGATCGAACTGGAGAACCTCTTGCTGTGAGGCGACAATGCTAACCACTGCACCACCGTGGTTGCCTCTTTTCCATTCAACACTGTGCAAATTTTTTGCATTATGTTTTTTAGCTTCCCCCCTGATGTACAGCATATCCTCCAAAACATGCACCTTAAAAGGATGAGTGCTAAATCATCCAGCTGTCAGCCTTAAAATCCTTTGTCTGGGATTAATTAGGGACTCCTTGCTGAGTGTTAATAATGCTGCAAGTACAGACAAAGAGTCCAGTTCTGACTGTTAGGTTCAAAAGAAGTGAGAACCAGTGCTGGCTGTGCCAGAAAAAGAGATGCACAATCAGCATTTTTGGCTTGTCCTTTAACTTTTGCAGCATCCTAAGAATTAATGTCACTTACAGAAAATCATAGTGAAACACACCTGCACAAGTAATGCAAAAGGCATCTGCTGCCCATGTCCCAGACTGTTGGTGTCCCGGTTCCACCGATGCCTGGTCTATGCAAAAGCAAAGGCTCCACTTCTGGTACACCCCACCTGGGGACCAGGTCCAGAAATATGTCCCAGTTTAGCATCCATTCAAGGGGATCTCCCTTCTGTTCTCAACTGGACTGCCAAGGCACTGTCCTCAGTTGGGATGTATGATGTCTAAGAATCAAAAGCCTGACGTCTTGGCTAGAAACTAGCCTTGCACTGCTGGTGCAAATGAGGTATGAGTGGGCCCTTCCTTGTTTGACATACTACATGACTGTGGCGGTGTCTGAAGATGGGCAATGTTCCCGATCATACATGATGGAAAGCCTTGACGGTTAGAATGACTATTTTCTTTTCTTTTACTCTGATGGGTCTTTCTCTGGGGGTCCTGTCCTACCCACTGTATCCTTTGGTCCTCCACATGGGCTGCCCAGGACATGCTGAAGGTGTCTATGGTGAGAGTTTAACTGCCTGGGTCAAATATGAAGGATGCCCCCACAATGAGGTTTACTTTCTTCCCACAGAGACATTTTTTTATGCAAGGCAAAATGTGAATGGGGTACTGCAAGGGCAGGGCATGATGGCACCATCAGTTCCTCAAGTACCAATTATAACCTCCTCATGTGTAACATTGTTAGTGAAATAATAAGGATGTGGAAACTATGTAAACCTTTAGCCATATGAAATCTCAAGTGGCAGTTTGATTTCACTGTGCGACTGCTTGGAAGCACTGAACAGCACTGGAACAGAAAAAGTGCTCAGAGAGGAAAGACACTGGGAGATTTAGACAGCACAGTCTTCTGCATTTCCTCTAGGAAGGCTGCCTGGATAAGGCAAGCTGTCCAGGTGTGGATAGCTGTGGATGTCCTTGGTTTTACAGTAAGCAATTACTGGAGTCACACACTTGGTAAATACCCAGGGTTCAGGAAATAATCCAAAGGGCAAGGAGGGACACTGATAATGGGAATCCCCTGCTTCAAACCTGAGGAGCCTTCTGCCCACCTTGGCTATGCATATATGGAGGCAGGCATGCTTTAGGTCTAGCATTTCCAGATGGGCTTGCAGGAGGAGGAGTAGCAGGATAGTACAGTTGTGTACACATACCATAAATGTAGATGTTCGAGTGTATTCACGGTTACAGATATTACATTTGGGTAATCCTGCTGGCAGGTTGCCCTCAGTCGGCCTGAATTCCAAAGTCTTGGGTCCTGCGTCGGTTGCTGTCGCCCCTTCCCTGATGTCAGGTCATCAGGGGTATAAAAGATGCAGCCGGTGCCATTTTCTTCAGTTTTTCTTGTCCCAGATGTCAGGTGCCCTCTAAAGGGTAGCCAAAATTTATATATCTATGTATATATAAAACATGCATGCACAAATATAAACTTTACCTTCATCTACAAGCAAACACACCACATAGGTTGTATAGATCAGAGAAGGAAAGATAAGTTCCAGCAGAAATAAGGAGGATGGCGGGTGGGTAACCTGGACTGCAACAGTGAATACACTCGAACATCTACATTTATGGCAAGTGTACACAACTGTACTATGTTCTTCGTGTTTCACTGTTGCAGTCATTACATTTGGGTAGAGTCCCAAAGCTATGGTTGGGAGGCTGGAGCTAAACAGCATTAGGAGCGGCTATGAGGCCTTGCAGAACTGCAGTGGCAAAGCCTGCCCTGGATTTAGAGTAAATTGGCAGATGATGATGCTTTGTAAAGGTGTGCACTGAACTCCAAGTAGCAGCCTCTAAAATGTCTTTAGTTGGTACTCCCCTGAGAAAGGCTGCTGAAGTGGCTGCAGCTCTGGTTGAATGTGGCCTAATGCCCTTAGGCACTGGCTTGCCATGCTGTGAATAGCAGAAACGAATGCAGTGGCCTAGCCACTTTGAGAGAGTCCACTTGGAGATGGCCTTTCCTTGTGATCCTGCAGCATACGCCACTAGTAATTTCTCTGTATTCCTGAAAACATTAGTTTTGTCCAAATAGAATCTAAGCTGTCTGTGTACGTCCAAAGAATGCAGAATTCTCTCCCTCTTGTTCTGTGGATTTGCATAAAAAGTTGGCAAATGAATAGTTTGGTTAAGGGCCACACTGGACCCCACCTTAGGCGTAAACGTTGGGTTTGTCCTCAGAGAGACCCTGTCTGGATAAAAAATGATAAAAGGTTCCACAGCCATGAGTGCCTGTAGCTCTGACACTCATCTTGCAGAAGTTATTGCTAGGAGCAGAGCTGTTTTCCAAGACAAAAACTTTATATCAGCAGTAGCAGCTGGCTCAAAAGGAGGTAGGGTTTCCAATACATAATTGAGGTCCCATGCAGGTACTGGCGATCTCCTTGGAGGCCTTACATTTTTGGCTCCTCTGAGGTACTGCCTTAAAGGATGAGAAAAGATTGGTGGCTCTGTATTGTAATAAGCCGAAATGGCAGAGGCATGAATTTTAATTGATGAAAAAGATAGGCCTTTGTCCAGCATCTCAGTTAAGTATTGCAAAATCTGAGGAATATTTGGTACAGCTGTATCGGTTCCTTGTGCCTGGTTCCAAGCACAAAATCTCTTCCATTTTCCAGCATAAGATTTCCTAGTACTAGGCCTTCTGGCTTCCAAAATGGCATCCATCACAGCTTTACTGAGAGGTGTGCTTTATATGGCTACATTATCCGCCATGCTGCCAGGTTTAGAGTCCTGAGTTGGCTGTGCAGGATCTGATTGTTTTCTTGGGACAGTAGATGAGGTATTTGAGGTAAGGTCCAGGCTGGGCATTGAGAAGTTCCTTAAGATCGGATACCAGTACTGGCGGGGTCAGTCTGGGGCAATCAGTATCATCTTTGGTTTCTCCTAACTGACCTTTAGGAGTACCTTGGGGAGGAGAGGCAGTGGAGGAAAGGCATATACTGATAGCTTTTTCCGTTTTTCCAGTTGAAAGATAAGGTGTCCACTTTCCATGCTGGTCTGTGATAAGTCCTTGTGCAGAATCTTTTTAGTTGGTAGTTGTGAGGGGAGGCAAATAGATCTATGTCAGGGCATCCCCATTTCCTTGTTATCATGCTGAAGACTTGTGGATCCAGCTGCCACTTGTGGGGATCCATGAAGTTTCTGCTTAATTCGTCTGACAGAGTATTTTCCTTGCCTGGCAGGAATTGCGGCTGCAGATGAACTTGGTAAGTCAATGCTGTGTCCCACAAAGCCATGGCTAGTCTGCAAAGGAGTCAAGAATGTGTGCCCCCCTGCTTGTTTATATACCACATGACCGTGGTGTTGTCTGTCTTTATCAGTAGTTGTCCGGATGAAGTAGGTCCTTGAAGGCTGTCAGGGCATTTTGGACAGCTAGCATCTCTTTTTGATTGATATGTAGATGCATTTGGTTTGTGGACCAGGTGCCCTGAATGCCTCTTCTTGCCACGTGGGCCCCCCAGGCATAATCTGATGCATCCATTGTTAGGTTCTGGCTGGGGGTAATGTGAATGGCCTTCGCACACCATCGAAACTCCTGTTGCAGGCAGGGAATGAGAGTAATCATTGTTTCCAGGCTGTGGCAATGTTGTGTCCAGACTCTTTTTAGGTACCATTGAAGTTTCCTCATATGCAGTCTTGCATATGGAATTAGTAGGATGCAGGATGCCATGAAGCCCAAAGCCTGCAGAATTTTTCTTGCAGATAACTGGGCCTTTGTTGCCAAATCTTTTGAAATAGGTAGTCAGTTGCCTTTGTCTGGCGTGAGATAAGCCAACTGGGCAGATATATTTAAGCTTGCACCCAGGAATATTATCTCTTTGAGAGGGTACTAGTTTTGATTTCTTTTCGTTGACTGTGTACCCTACGCATGTTAAGTCTTTTCACAAACGCCAGATGTTGTAGTAGAATGTCCTTGTTCTCTGCTTGAATTAGGCAGTCGTCCAAGTAAGGATATATTTGTACTCCTCTGTCTGCAGAAAGCAATTACTGGTGCCAGGCACTTTGTAAAGACCCTGGGTGCAGAAGATAAGCCAAAGGGCAGTGCAGAGAATTGGCAATGCATTGAGCCAGCTTTGAATCTGAGGTATCTTCTGCATGATTGGGACATGCAGGTATGCCTTTTTTAGGTCTAAAGTCACAAGCCAAGCCTTTTTGCCCAGCATGGGCAGAAGCTGCTGCAAGGTCAACATTTTGAATTTTGGTATATCCAGGAAAGTGTTTAGAATAGATAGGTCCAGTATTGGTCTCCAGGCTTTGTCCTTTCTGGGTACCAAGAACAGCCTTGAGTAAAATCCTTGTCCCTGCTCTTGCTGTGGGACTTGTTGAATAGCCCCATGTCCATGAGGGATGAGACTTGTTTTGTGCCTCTGCCCATTGATTTTTTGGCAGATCTGGCCAACCATTTGCCTTTGGCAGGGTATGGAAGTGAGACTTGTAGCCTTGTGACACTGTTTAGAACCCACTTGTCCTGAGTTGGGTTATAATGTGCCAATTTTGAGAACATAGTGCTATTTTTCCCCATAAGGGTGCTGCCAGGAGATAAGTGCTTTGTGCAGGCAGGGGGAAGTCATTGGGACCGTTTCCTGTATGGTTGTGATTTGTCTTCGCCACATTTGGAGGTAGAAGCACCCCATTGCTTTGACCTGTATGAACATTGCGCCTGGGATCTGCCTCTAGGGCATCTGGATCTGCCCCTTTGAGGTCTGACACTGGAAAGGACCAATTCTTTGTAGGCCAGTAAAACTTAGGTTGCTGTACTTGTAAAAAATATTTGACAATTTGCATAGATTTAGCTTTGTCCTCAATTTTCTTTAACACCTCTTCTGCCTAAGTATCATGCTGTAACGGTCCATCTAATAATTTAACTTTGACATGATCGGGCAGATTTTGTTCCTTTAACAAAGCATGCCTCCTAATTACAGAACCCGTAACTGCGGCCCTGCAGGAGGCCTCCAGAGAATCAAAACCACATTGCAAAGTATGCTTTCCAACTTGTTCAGCTGCATGCAGTAAATCCTGCATTTCTTTGTTTTCTGCACATTCAAAGTTTAACAACATTTTCTGTTTAAGCAATGTCATGACATGTTGCTGATATCTGAGCATATGAAAAGTACAGTTTTGTACCTACCATAAATGTAGATGTCCGATAGATATGCAACTGCAGTCATAACATATGGTTGTCCTGCCTCAGGCAGCCCTCGGTCGGCCGGATTCCAAAGTCTGGGTCCGACGTCGGCTGATGTCGCATTTCTCTCCGACGTCAGAGCGGCTGGAGTACATAAGCATCAGCCAACGTCATCTTCTTCAGTGTTTCTTGCCCCAGATGCCAGGTGCCCTCCAAGGAAGGCTGTAATCAAATTGGAAGATAAAACAGGTTTCCAGACAAATAAATAAGCAATAAACAGATGCACCATAACAGATATCCCCAGCTAAGGATAACAGGGATAGGAGTGGACCCAAGGCATAGAGGGGAAGGAGGGAGGAAAACCCGACTGCAGTTGCATATCTATCGGACATCTACATTTATGGTAGGTACAAAACTGTACTATATCCTTCAAGAGTGCAACTGCAGTCATAACATATGGGTTGAATACCATAGCTTAGCTGGGGGAGGTGGAATGCTCTAAGGAAAGGATGGTGTAGCTATCAGTCCCTGCAGGAATGCCGAAGCAAAGCCTGCTCTGGATCTGGAATATAGAGGAAGGTTGTAGTGTTTGGAAAATGTATGCACGGAGCTCCATGTAGCAGCTTCTAGAATGTCTTTTGTAGGCACCCCTCGTAAGAATGCTGTAGAGGTGGCTGTAGCTCTGGTGGAGTGTGGTCTGACATTGGCTGGCACACACACTTCCATGGAAGGAATAACAGAATCTGATGCAATGTCCAATCCATTTTGAAATTGTCTGTTTGGAAATTGCTTTTCCTTGTACTCCAGGGGCGTAAGCTACAAAAAGCTGATCAGACTTCCTACTGGTCTTGGTTCTGTCCAGGTAGTAGCGAAGTTGTCTGTGAATGTCCAAGGTATGCAACAGTCTTTCCCCTTTGTTCTCAGGATTGGGAAAGAAAGTAGGCAGGTGAATTGCTTGATTTAAAGAAACCCTAGATACCACTTTTGGGAGAAAGGTAGGGTTGGTTCGTAAGGAGACCCTGTCTCTGTGAAAAGTTATGAACGGTGGTATAGCCATTAGGGCCTGTAATTCCGAAACCCTTCTTGCTGAGGTAATGGCCAACAGGAAAGCTGTCTTCCAGGAAAGAAATTGTAAGTCCACAGAAGCTGCTGGTTCAAAGGGAGGTAGAGTCAATTTTTCTAGGACAAAGTTGAGGTCCCAAGCTGGTACTGGTGCCTTTCCTTGGGGGCTTTATATTCTTGATTCCTCTAAGACAAAGGATGTGAAAACACAGGTGGATCAGTGTTGTATCTAGCTGAGACAGCTGAAGCATGTATTTTTATAGAAGAGTATGAGAGTCCATTATGTAGCATATCTGCCAACAGGAAAGCTGTCTTCCAGGAAAGAAATTGTAAGTCCACAGAAGCTGCTGGTTTTTCTAGGACAAAGTTGAGGTCCCAAGCTGGTACTGGTGCCTTTCCTTGGGGGCTTTATATTCTTGATTCCTCTAAGACAAAGGATGTGAAAACACAGGTGGATCAGTGTTGTATCTAGCTGAGACAGCTGAAGCATGTATTTTTATAGAAGAGTATGAGAGTCCATTATGTAGCATATCTGCCAAATATTCCAGAATGAGTGGGATGCTCAAAAGTGATGCATCATGGCCCTTGGTGGTATTCCAAATGCTGAATCTCTTCCATTTGGCTGAGTAAACCTTTCTGGTGGATGGTCTGCGGGCTTCTGTCAGTATCCGCTGAACTTCCTTGGAAAGAGGTAGGTTGAGGTTATTCATGGGTTCTCCCAAGCTGTTAGCTGTAGCGTCTGGATGTTGGGATGAACTGTCCTGAAGTTGTGTTGAGTCAAAAGTTGGGGCCAGTGGGGGAGTGCCCACATTTTGTTGTGACATATACTCCGTAGAAGTGGGTACCAGTGTTGCCTTGGCCAGTCTGGAGCTATTAGGATCCCCTTGGGCTGCTCTGCTTTGATCTTTAGTAACACTGTGGTCATCAGAGGCAGAGGTGGAAATGCATAGATTTTTAGGGAGCTCCAGTTGAATGAGAGAGCATCTGTTTTCCATGCTTGTGGATATGTCCTTGAACAGAACTTTTGTAAGTGATGATTGAGGTGGGAGGCAAATAGGTCTACGTCCGGCCTGCCCCATGTCGAGGTGAGTCGTATAAAGATTTCTGGATGCAACCTCCATTCGTGGGGGTCTAGGAAATTCCTGCTTAGACTGTCCGCCAGAACACTGTCTTTGCCTGGAACAAACTGGGATTGCAACTGTATGTTTAGGCTCAGTGATTTTTCCCAAAGATTCATTGTCAGTCTGCAAAGGGGGTAAGAATGAGTGCCAGCCTGCTTGTTTATGTACCACATCACAGTGGTGTTGTCTGTCCGTATTAGTAGATGGCCTGGTTGTAGTTGTTGTCCGAAGGCCTCGATGGCATGCATTACTGCCAGCATTTCTTTTTGGTTGATATGCAGATGTGTTTCCTTTGGAGACCATTGTCCTTGAAAACATCTGCCCTGCACGTGCACCCCCCCCCCCCCCCATCCAAGGTCTGAGGCGTCTGTGGTCATGGTCTGTGTTATCTGAGGTTTTTTGAATGACATACCTGTGTTTGACTGGCTTACTGAGGCCCACCATAGAAATTCCTTTTGAAGACATGGAATGAGCGGTATGGTTGCTTCTAGGTTGTTGCTGTGTTGAGACCATATGCTTTTTAGGTACCACTGAAGCTTTCTCATGTGTAGTCTTGTTGGTGGAACCAGGAGAATGCAGGATGCCATGTAACTCAGGGCCTGTAGGAATCTCCTTGAAGTCATCTGGGTGAGCTTTGCTAAACTTTTGAAGTAATGAGTTAACTTCTTTTGCTTGTCTTCTGTCAGGTAAGCCATTTGAGAGGCTGTGTCTAGTTTGGCTCCTAAGAAGGTAATTTGCTGGGATGGCTGAAGTCTTGACTTTTGAAAGTTGACTGTGTATCCCAGAGCCTGTAGCAAATGTATGACAATTCAAGTTTTTTGTCAAAGTTAGTCGTCCGCTTGTATGAGGCAGTCATCCAGGTACGGGTAGATTTGAATCCCCTGGAGCCTGCAATGAGCAATTACTGAAGCCAGGCATTTCGTGAATACTCTGGGCGCAGTAGATAAGCCAAATGGCAATGCTGAGAATTGATAATGCTCTGGCCCTGCAAGAAATCTGAGGTATCTTCTGCAGCTGTGTCTGATAGGGACATGCAGGTATGCCTCCTTGAGGTCCAGAGTAATCAGTCAAGACCCTTTGCCCAGCATGGGAAGGAGTTGCTGTAGAGTCAGCATTTTGAACTTTGGTACCATGAGAAAAGTGTTTAAAGCGGACAAGTCCAGTATTGGTCTCCATTGAGTTTCTTTTCTTGGAACAAGGAACAGTCTTGAGTAAAACCCCTGACCTTGTTCTTGTTGTGGAACTTTTTCTATTGCTTTGATCTGAGCAAGCAGAGAAATTTGCTTGATAGCCTCTGCCCTCTGATTTTGTGGAAGGTTTGGCATGCCTGGAGGAAATCTTTGACTGTCTGAACT
Source organism: Protopterus annectens (assembly GCF_019279795.1). Classification (NCBI taxonomy): domain Eukaryota; kingdom Metazoa; phylum Chordata; order Ceratodontiformes; family Protopteridae; genus Protopterus; species Protopterus annectens. The sequence continues at coordinate 72,367,988 of NC_056733.1, read as the reverse complement.
GACTTGGCTTTTTCCTCAATGGACTTTAACACATCTTTAGCATTAGCACCAAAAAGCTTGTTCTTTTCCAAGGGTGCATCAAGAAGTTTTGCCTTAACATGATCTGGTAAAGGTTGATCTTTTAACCATGCATGTCTACGAATGACCGCCCCTGTCATAGCTGCCCTACATGAAGCTTCCAATGCATCATATCCACACTGTAGAAAATGATTGCTAACTTGCTGAGAATTGTGCACAGCCTCCTGCAAAGACTTCCTATCTAAAGGTTCAGGGAGGCCAATCTTTTCTGTAAATCATCTAACAGGAAATCCTGATATTGAAACATGTGAAAGAGACAATTGAGAGCTCTCATAGATAAAGTAGTGGAGGTGTAAACCTTCTTCCCCATCTCTAAGGACCTTGCTTCCCTGTCGGAAGGCAGAGGGTTTTGGAGGTGGTAGCTGAAACCCTTTAGGCCCCTGGGAAATTGTTTCTAAATCAACAGCATGGGCCCTAAAGAAATGAGAATGGGTTTCTGGGACCCTATAGTATCTGTCAGGCTTGACAGGAGCAGGAGGAAGAGTATCAGGGGTAACACTGGAGTCAGAGTATAAATCATCCAAAACATCAAGCACAGGAGGTATAGCTAAGGGTCTGTGTTGGGGCTTTTTAAGGAAGGTTCGAAGGCGCTTTCTGGAATCTGAATATTCCTGGCCTTGCCACGTAAAATGCTCCCTCATGGAATGCAGAACTTCCCCAAAAGACATATCCTCAGGAGGAGAGGACGAGGGAATGGAGTCCTCTGCATCTGAATCCTCATAGGTGTGGAAGGGCTCTTCCTGGCTTTTGGAATGAACAGAGTCCTCAGAATCTTCATCTGTAGGAAGAGGGTCAGAGGGTTCAACCCTGGGCCTCTTATCAGGAGGAGGCTGGGATCCTCTCTCAGGATGGGCCTGGGAACCTCTGATCAGGGAAATTAAATCTGCGGCCATAGCCATGATTTGAGTTTCAGGAGTAGGCTGAGGTAAGGATTTAGCAGTAAGATGCTTGGACTTGCTGGCTGCCTTGGCACGTGTGTAGGCCTTGATAGGCATGGACATGGGAGGCCTAGCCGCTCCACGTGCAAGAGTGACCTCATCAACAGCAATGGTCTCGGGCATTTCCTCGGTTTCAGTATCCGGAGGAAAGTCAATAACTGGCGGAGTGGCCTCCGGTATCGGGGGTATCGGTAATGCGGTGTCTTCGGTTCAGAGCGGTGGAATAACCGGCTCAGAGGGAACCGGGGCACTCGCGGTTAGTTTTGGCGTGGTGTGTGGAAGACGTGGGCCGAGGATGTCAGTCCCGGTCTTTTCATTTCTTAGGAGTCTGCGTTGTCGGATGTTCTGACGGCATTGTATAAAATTTTTCGCCGAAAAAGTCTTCAGCGAACTCCGCCCGGCGCCTGAGAGTGTGCTTATTGAAGCGAGCACAGGCGGCACAGGCCGAGACGTCGTGGTCTGGGCCAAGGCAAGGGAGGCAGTAAGAGTGGAAATCCTTATGAGGTATTTGTTTACCACAAGACAAACAATTATTTACTTTTTTCAGTAATTTCTGACATCGGCTGAGGCAAGAAAAGGTCCCCAACGGGGTACTTAGCTTTTTTGATGACTTCGGTTTCGAAGAATACAGGAGCTGACTGACCGGCACTTGCGAACTGCTTCTGCTTGGGCACCGCGGCAAGAAAGACTGAAGAAGATGGCGTCGGCTGATGCTTATGTACTCCAGCCGCTCTGACGTCGGAGAGAAATGCAACATCAGCCGACGTCGGACCCAGACTTTGGAATCCGGCCGACCGAGGGCTGCCTGAGGCAGGACAACCATATGTTATGACTGCAGTTGCATTCTTGAAGGACATCTGACAGTTTAAGGGCTATAGCCAAGGTAGCAGATGTGTAAACCTTTTTTCCCCCTCTATCTAGTGCCCTAGAATGTCTGTCAGAGGGGGTAGGTTTTTTTGCAGCAGAAGCCTTAACCCCTTTGGGACCCTGCAACAACCGAAAACAGCAGATTGAACCAGGAAAAATCACCAACCGGTCCGGCAGCCCAAAAACCAATCTGCTTGCTGCCAGCTCACAGAAAAAACAGCTAGTCCAAAGAGCAAGTTGTAAAAAAGTCAAAACAGCTTTATTGCACAAGCCAAATGTTGAGCGCTTTCACTTGCACAACAGCGAGTTTCATCAGAACAATTATACATAAAAAGTCAATTGACTAAATAGTAAAAAAAGGCGCCAAAAAACCGCTAATCAAAATAGCAAAATACTAGTACCTGATTGAATAATGACCTAATACAGATCACAGCAATGCCACAATATGAAATTTTAAAATAAAAAAACTATGTTACATACCAATTGATGTTACAATAAAGACATGAAATGCAATATTATTCATTCCAACATTAGTACTGGTTTAATAGTCATACTGTCATTTAACCCGGGCTCTGTGGTGGCATCAGTGAGAATCTGCCACCATAGCTCTCTGTAAGCCAGATAATTTTTGAGATTTCCACCCCTGGGATTGCATCTGACAGTTTCTAATATACCAAATTTGAAGGAGTGTTCAGGCCCGAGATTTAAAATATGTCTACATAGGGCATTCTTAGTGTCTAACTTTCTAATAGAGTACAAGTGGGAGTATATCCTCTGCCTTAATTGCCTCTCAGTCTTCCCTATGTAAAAGTACTGACAGGCTGAACAGATAGCAATGTAAACTAACATAGTTGATCTGCAATTGCCTCTTGAAAAATAAATTATTGAATTGCATATATTATTAAGACCAACACTATTAGACTCCAGTATATAACTGCACTGATTGCATGTGCCACATTTAGTAGTATGAAACTTATCCAAATATTTGGGGGTACTTACATTTTCGAAAAAACATTTAAGATTTTTACCCATTTTTCCAACAAACAAAGGTTCATGTCCCACAATATTGCCCACATCCTGTGTAGATGATAGAATGTACCAGTTTTTACGTACTATATTTTTCAGCATGTGACTAAAAGGATTATGTTCAACTATTAATGCCTTATTAAAACAGTTAATAGGTAGCGTACACTGTCCAGTAGCAGTGATTGGAACAAGGTCATCAGTGCACGAGCCTATAGTCATCCCCAAAAGTGGGGAAAATTTGGGACCCTGCGAAATAATTTCTGGGTCTGGGTTTTTGAAAAGGAATTTATGAAAGTCAGGAACCCTGTAATATCGGTCAGGCTTAACAGGAGCTGGAGGTAAGGGGTCAGAGGTCAGACTAGACTCTGAAAACACATCATCTACAATGTCTAACACAGGTGGAATGGTTAGAGGCCTGTGTTGAGGTAGTAAAAGGAAGTCCCTGAGCCTCTTTTTAGATTCTGAAAAATCTTGGCTCTTCCAGTGGAAATGCTCCCTCATGGTATGCAAGGTTTCCCCAAAAGAACAGTCCTCAGGAGGAGAAGCTGAAGGAATAGATTCTTCAGCATCAGAATCCTCATAAGGGGAAGTGAATATTCCTGATCAGAAGAGGAATCAGAAGAAATAGAAACCTGATCTGAAGATTCACAGTCTGTCTCTTGCCTAGGCCTCTTATCAGGAGGGGGATGGGAACCCCTGATCAAGGTAATCAAGTCTTCGGCCATTTTGAGCACCTGTTTTTTGGGCATGGAGGCCTGTCCATGTGGCTCTTGAGTTTGTTTCTTTGTCTTTAAAGGTGATTTAGTCTTTGCCTCTGAAGCTGAAGTCGGTTTAATGTATAGAATGTTTAGGTCTGAATACACCCTCAGAAGCCAGTGCCTGCTCAGCGGCTCTGGACCCATCTGAGGGAATAGTGTCCGAGGCTCAAATACCTCGAGTTTCCAGTGGCATAGCGGACTCCACATGGGACTCGGTAGCGGCCTACGACTCTAAAGTAGCGGGCGTCAGGGGTTGTGAAAGCGCCTCACTGAGAGCTGGCGACTGGCTTTGGAGAAGCTTAGTCGTCGGTTTCGGGCCTCGGTTGTCTATCTTTTTCTTTGCGTTTTTTGTGAACTCCAGTAGTCTGATGGCTATCCGACAACATTTTATGATTAAATCTGCGCCCAAAATAGCTTAATGCAAAATCATACCGACGCTTAAGTGCGTTGGTTAAATCTAGCACAAAACCGACAACTTGAAACGTCATGGTCAGGGCCTAGGCAAGGAATACAGTAAGAATGAAAGTCCTTATGAGGTATTTGCTTTCCACAAGAAATACAATTAACTTTTTCAGACCTGGAACAAGAAAAAGGTTTCCCCAACGGGGTACTAGCTTTAATGAAAACTTCGGATCTGAAACTGCAACACGAAAATCTCAGGAGTCAGGCACTTAGAACACTGCTTCTTCACTGCAAGAAAGATTGGAGAAAATGGCGTCAGCTGCATCTTTTATACCCCTGACGACCTGACATCAGGACCCATGACAACAGCAGGAACCC